>NC_133537.1:342898586-343107918 GCF_048544455.1 Silene latifolia | reverse complement strand
GTTTTTCGGGATTCCGGGGTCCCTGAATAAAATTCTCCGGAAATCACATAGAAAGTTCATCGGGTCAGATAAAGCAGCCACGCAAAGTTTGAGCACGAACGGAAGACATTTGGGGGTGTCGGTGTGCCACAAACCAGCATTCGCCGAAACTCGGATTATCGTGAAAAATGTGTTAAAGCTCGTTATTTGAGGCTGAAATCGAATAGGTTGATTCCTGAAATCGAAAAGGTTGATTCGTGAAATGAACTTGGACGCGTGATTGAAAAACAGGGATAAAAAGAAACAGGTTCCGGTACGACTTTCCGAACGGCTGAAATTGAAGTGTATATATAATACACGGTTTTTCAGGATTCCGGGGTCCCGGAATAAAATTCTCCTGAAATCACATAGAAAGTTCCTCGGGTCAGATAAAGCGGGCACGCAAAGTTTGAGCACCAACGAAAGACATTTGGGGGTGCCGGAGTGCCACAAACCAGTAGTCGCCGAAACTCGGATTATCGTGAAAAATGTGTCAAAGCTCGTTATTTGAGGCTGAAATCAAACAGGTTGATTCCTGAAATCGAACAGGTTAAATCCTGAAATGAGCTCGGACGCGTGATTGAAAAACAGGGAGAAAAAGAAACAGGTTCCAGTACGACCTTCCGAACGGCTGAAATTGAATTTTATAAATACACGGTTTTTCGGGATTTTGGGGTCCCGGAATAAAATTCTCCGGAAATCACATAGAAAGTTCCTCGGGTCAGATAAAGCGGCCACGCAATGTTTGAGCACAAACGGAAGACATTTGGGGGTGCCGGTGTGCCACAAACCAGCATTCACCGAAACTCGGATTATCGTGAAAAATGTGTTAAAACTCGTTATTTGAGGCTGAAATCGAACAGGTTGATTCCTGAAATCGAACAGGTTGATTCCTGAAATGAGCTCGGACGCGTGATTGAAAAATAGGGAGAAAAAGAAGCGAGTTCAGTCGACCTTCCGAACGGTGAAATTGAAGTGTATATAATACACGGTTTTTCGGATCCGAGTCCCTAATAAAATTCTCCTGAAATCACATAGAAAGTTCCTCGGGTCAGATAAATCGGTCACGCTAAGTTTGAGAACCAACGGAAGCCATTTGGGGTGCCGGTGTGCCCTGCAAAACAAAGATTCGCCAAACTCGGATTATCGTGAAAAATGTGTTAAAGCTCGTTATTTGAGGCTGAAATCGAACAGGTTGATTCCTGAAATCGAACAGGTTGATTCCTGAAATCAAACAGGTTGATTCCTGAAATGAGCTCGGACGCGTGATTAAAAAACAAGGAGAAAAAGAAACAGTTCCTGATTTACCTTCCGAACAGTGAAATTGAAGTGTATAATACACGGTTTTTTTCGGATTTCGGGGTCCCGGAATAAAATTCTCCGGAAATCACATAGAAAGTTCCTCGGGTGAGTTAAAGCGGCCACGCAAAGTTTTACCACCAACGGAAGACATTTGGGGTGTGCCGTGTGTGCCCTGAACCGGCGATTCGCCGAAACTCGGATTATTGTGAAAAATGTGTTAAAGCTCGTTATTTGAGGCTGAAATCGAACAGGTTGATTCCTGAAATCGAACAGGTTGATTCTGAAATGAGCTCGGACGCGTGATTGAAAAAAAAAAGGAGAAAAAGAAACAGGTTCCGATGACCTTCCGACCTTCCGAACGGTGAAATTGAAGTGTATAAATACACGGTTTTTCGGGATTCCGGGGTCCCGAATAAAATTCTCCGGAAATCACATAGAAAGTTTTCGGTCGATAAAGCGGCCACGCAAAGTTTGAGCACCAACGGAAGAAATTTGGGAGTGCTTGGTGTGCCAAGCAAACCGATTCGCCGAAACCCGGATTATCGTGAAAAATGTGTTAAAGCTCGTTATTTGAGGCTGAAATCGAACAGGTTGATTCCTGAAATGAGCTCGGACGCGTGATTGAAAAACAGGGCAAAAAAGAAACAGTTCCGTCGACCTTCCGAACGGGCCGAAATTGTAATACACGGTTTTTCGGGATTAAGTCCCGGAATAAAATTCTCCGGAAATCACATAGAAAGTTTCTCGGGTCGGATAAAGCGGCCACGCAAAGTTTGAGCACCAACGGAAGACATTTGGGGGTGCGGTGTGCCTGAAACCAAAGATTCGCCAAACTCGGATTATCGTGAAAAATGTGTTAAAGCTCGTTATTTGAGGTGAAATCGAACGAGGTTGATTTACAAATCGAACAGGTTGATTCCGAAATGAGATCGGACCCGTGATTGAAAAACGAGGAGAAAAAGAAACAGGTTTGATCGACCTTCCGAACGGCTGAAATTGAAGTCTATAATACACAGTTTTTCGGGATTCCGGGGTCCCGGAATAAAATTCTCCGGAAATCACATAGAAAGTTCATCGGGTCAGATAAAGCGGCTACGCAAAATTTGAGCACCAACGGAAGAAATTTGGGAGTATTTGAGGCTGAAATCGAACAGGTTGATTCCTGAAATCGAACAGGTTGATTCCTGAAATGAGATCGGACGCGTGATTGAAAAACAGGGAGAAAAAGAAACAGATTCTAGATGACCTTCCGAACGGCTGAAATTGAAGTGTATAATACACAGTTTTTCGGAATTCCGGAGTCCCGGAATAAAATTCTCCGGAAATCACATAGAAAGTTCATCGGGTCAAATAAAGCAGCCACGCAAAGTTTGAGCACCAACGGAAGACATTTGGGGGTGACGGTGTGCCACAAACCAGCATTCGCCGAAACTCGGATTATCGTGAAAAATGTGTTAAAGCTCGTTTTTTGAGGCTGAAATCGAACAGGTTGATTCCTGAAATCGAAAAGGTTGATTCGTGAAATGAACTTGGACGCGTGATTGAAAAACAGGGAGAAAAAGAAAAAGGTTCCAGTACGACCTTCCGAACGGCTGAAATTGAAGTGTATATATAATACACGGTTTTTCGAGATTCCGGTCCCGAATAAAATTCTCTGAAATCACATAGAAAGTTCCTCGGGTCAGATAAAGCGGTCACGCAAAGTTTGAGCACCAACAAAAGACATTTGGGGGTGCTTGGAGTGCCACAAACCAAAGATCGCAAAAACTCGGATTATCGTGAAAAATGTGTTAAAGCTCGTTTTTTGAGGCTGAAATCGAACAGGTTGATTCCTGAAATCGAAAAGGTTGATTCGTGAAATGAACTTGGACGCGTGATTGAAAAACAGGGAGAAAAAGAAAAAGGTTCCAGTACGACCTTCCGAACGGCTGAAATTGAAGTGTATATAATACAAGGTTTTTCGGGATTCCGGGGTCCCGGAATAAAATTCTCCAGAAATCACATAGAAAGTTTCTCGGGTCAGATAAAACGGCCACGCAAAGTTTGAGCACCAACGGAAGACATTTGGGGGTGCCGGTGTGCCTGAAACCAAAGATTCGCGAAACTGGATTATCGTGAAAAATGTGATAAAGCTCGTTATTTGAGGCTGAAATCAAACAGGTTTATTCCTGAAATCGAACAGGTTGATTCCTGAAATGAGCTCGGACGCGTGACCGAAAATCAGGGAGAAAAAGAAACAGGTTCCGGTACGACCTTCCGAACGGCTGAAATTGAAGTGTATAATACACGGTTTTTCGGGATTCAAGGGTCCCGGAACAAAATTCTCCGGAAATCACATAGAAAGTTCCTCGGGTTAGATAAAGCGGCCACGCAAAATTTGAGTAGCAACGGAAGACATTTGGGGATGCCGGTATGCCATAAACCAACAATCGTCGAACCTCGGATAATCGTGGAAAATGGATTAATGCTCATTATTAGAGGCTGAATCGAATAGGTTAACTCCTGAAATAACCTCGGGCGCGTGATAGAAAAACCGGGAGAAAAAAAAACTGGGTCTAGTACGACCTCCCGAACGGCTCAAATTGAAGTGTATAATACACGGTTTTTCGGGATTCCAGGGTCCCGGAACAAAATTCTCCGGAAATCACATAGAAAGTTCCTCGGGTCAGATAAAGCAACCACGCAAAATTTGAGTAACAACGGAAGACATTTGGGGGTGCCGGTATGCCACAAACCAGCAATCGTCGAACCTCGCATAATCGTGAGAAATGGATTAATGCCCGTTTAATGGTCGTTATTTAAGGCTCAATCGAATAGGTTAACTCCTGAAATGACCTCGGACGCGTGATAGAAAAACCGGGAGAAAAAGAAACTTGGTCCGGTACGACCTCCCGAACAGCTCAAATTGATTCCTGAAATGAGCTCGGGCGCGTGATTAAAAAACAGGGAGAAAAAGAAACAGGTTCCGGTACGACCTTCCGAACGACTGAAATTGAAGTGTATACACGGTTTTTCAGGATTCCGGGGTCCCGGAATAAAATTCTCCGGAAATCACATAGAAAGTTTCTCGGGTGAGATAAAGCGGGCACAAAAAGTTTGAGCACCAACGGAAGACATTTGCGGGTGCCGGTGTGCCACAAACCGGCTTTCGCCGAAACTCGGATTATCGTGAAAAATGTGTTAAAGCTCGTTATTTGAGGCTGAAATCGAACACGTTGATTCCTGAAATCGAACAGGTTGATTCCTCAAATCGAACAGGTTGATTCCTGAAATGAGATCGGACGCGTGATTGAAAAACAGGGAGAAAAAGAAACAGGTTTCGGTATGACCTTCCGAACGGCTGAAATTGAAGTGTATATATAATACACAGTTTTTCGGGATTCCGGGGTCCCGGAATAAAATTCTCCGGAAATCACATAGAAAGTTCATCGGGTCAGATAAAGCGGCCACGCAAAGTTTGAGCACCAACGGAAGACATTTGGGAGTATTTGAGGCTGAAATCGAACAGGTTGATTCCTGAAATCGAACAGGTTGATTCCTAAAATGAGTTCGGACGCGTGATTGAAAAACAGGGAGAAAAAGAAACAGGTTCCGGTACGACCTTCCGAACTGCTGAAATTGTTGTGTATATATACACGGTTTTTCAAGATTCCGGGGTCCCTGAATAAAATTCTCCGGAAATCACATAAAAAGTTCCTCGGGTCAGATAAAGCGGCCATGCAAAGTTTGAGTACCAACGGAAGACATTTGGGGGTGCCGGGGTGCCACAAACTCGCATTCGCCGAAACTCGGATTATCGTGAAAAAATGTGTTAAAGCTCGTTATTTGAGGCTGAAATCGAACAGGTTGATTCCTGAAATGAGCTCGGACGCGTGATTGAAAAACAGGGAGAAAAAGAAACAGTTTTCGGTACAACCTTCTGAACGGCTGAAATTGAAGTGTATAATACACGGTTTTTCGGGATTTCGGGGTCCCGGAACAAAATTCTCCGGAAATCACATAGAAAGTTCATCGGGTCAGATAAAGCGGGCACGCAAAGTTTGAGCACCAACGGAAGACATTTGGGGGTGCCGGTGTGCCACAAACCGGCATTCGCCGAAACTCGGATTATCGTGAAAAATGTGTTAAAGCTCGTTATTTGAGGCTGAAATCGAACAGGTTGATTCCTGAAATCGAACAGGTTGATTCCTGAAATGATATCGGACGCGTGCTTGAAAAAACGAGGAGAAAAAAACAGGATTGATGCGACCTTACGAGCGGTTTGAAATTGAAGTGTATAATACACGCTTTTTGGGATTAAGGGTCCCTGAATAAAATTCTCCGGAAATCACATAGAAAGTTCATCGGGTCAGATAAAGCAGCCACGCAAAGTTTGAGCACGAACGGAAGACATTTGGGGCTTGTCGGTGTGCCACAAACCAAAGATTCGCCAAAAACTCGGATTATCGTGAAAAATGTGTTAAAGCTCGTTATTTGAGGTTGAAATCGAATAGGTTGATTCCTGAAATCGAAAAGGTTGATTCGTGAAATGAACTTGGACGCGTGATTGAAAAACAGGATAAAAAAACGAGGTTCGATGCGACTTTCCGAACAATTTGAAATTGAAGTGTATATATAATACACGGTTTTTCGAGATTCCGGTCCCGAATAAAATTCTCTGAAATCACATAGAAAGTTCCTCGGGTCAGATAAAGCGGGCACGCAAAGTTTGAGCACCAACGAAAGACATTTGGGGGTGCTTGGAGTGCCACAAACCAAGAGTCGCCAAACTCGGATTATCGTGAAAAATGTGTCAAAGCTCGTTATTTGAGGTCAAATCAAACGGTTGATTCACGAAATCGAACAGTTAAATCCTGAAATGAGCTCGGACGCGTGATTGAAAAACAGGGAGAAAAAGAAACAGGTTCCAGTACGACCTTCCGAACGGCTGAAATTGAATTTTATAAATACACGGTTTTTCGGGATTTTGGGGTCCCGGAATAAAATTCTCCGGAAATCACATAGAAAGTTCCTCGGGTCAGATAAAGCGGCCACGCAAAGTTTGAGCACAAACGGAAGACATTTGGGGGTGCCGGTGTGCCACAAACCAGCATTCACCGAAACTCGGATTATCGTGAAAAATGTGTTAAAACTCGTTATTTGAGGCTGAAATCGAACAGGTTGATTCCTGAAATCGAACAGGTTGATTCCTGAAATGAGCTCGGACGCGTGATTGAAAAATAGGGAGAAAAAGAAGCAGGTTCGATGCGACCTTCCGAGCAGGTTTGAAATTGAAGTGTATATAATACACGGTTTTTCAGGATTCCGGAGTCCCGGAATAAAATTCTCCGGAAATCACATAGAAAGTTCCTCGGGTCAGATAAATCGGTCACGCTAAGTTTGAGAACCAACGGAAGCCATTTGGGGGTGCCGGTGTGCCACAAAACAGCATTCGCCGAAACTCGGATTATCGTGAAAAATGTGTTAAAGCTCGTTATTTGAGGCTGAAATCGAACAGGTTGATTCCTGAAATCGAACAGCTTGATTCTGAAATCGAACAGGTTGATTCCTGAAATCGAACAGGTTGATTCACGAAATGAGCTCGGACGCGTGATTAAAAAACAGGAGAAAAAACAGGTTAAGACGACCTTCCGAACAGTTGAAATTGAAGTGTATAATACACGGTTTTTCGGGATTTCGGGGTCCCGGAATAAAATTCTCCGGAAATCACATAGAAAGTTCCTCGGGTGAGTTAAAGCGGCCACGCAAAGTTTTACCACCAACGGAAGACATTTGGGGTGCACACCAAAACCAAAGATTCGGCAAAACTCGGATTATTGTGAAAAATGTGTTAAAGCTCGTTATTTGAGGTTGAAATCGAACAGTTGATTCCTGAAATCGAACAGGTTGATTCCTGAAATGAGCTCGGACGCGTGATTGAAAAACGGGAGAAAAAGAAACGAGTTCCGATCGACCTTCCGAACAGGTGAAATTGAAGTGTATATAATACACGGTTTTTCGGGATTCCGGGGTCCCGAATAAAATTCTCCGGAAATCACATAGAAAGTTTCTCGGGTCGAGATAAAGCGGCCACGCAAAGTTTGAGCACCAACGGAAGACATTTGGGAGTGCTTGGTGTGCCTGGCAAACGCATTCGCCGAAACCCGGATTATCGTGAAAAATGTGTTAAAGCTCGTTATTTGAGGCTGAAATCGAACAGGTTGATTTCTGAAATGAGCTCGGACGCGTGATTGAAAAACAGGGCAAAAAAGAAACAGGTTCCGGTACGACCTTCCGAACGGCTGAAATTGTAATACACGGTTTTTCGGGATTCCGGGGTCCCGGAATAAAATTCTCCGGAAATCACATAGAAAGTTTCTCGGGTCAGATAAAACGGCCACGCAAAGTTTGAGCACCAACGGAAGACATTTGGGGGTGCCGGTGTGCCTGAAACCAAAGATTCGCCGAAACTCGGATTATTGTGAAAAATGTGTTAAAGCTCGTTATTTGAGGTTGAAATCGAACAGGTTGATTCTGAAATCGAACAGGTTGATTTCTGAAATGAGCTCGGACGCGTGATTGAAAAACGAGGAGAAAAAGAAACAGGTTCCGATCGACCTTCCGAGCACTTGAAATTGAATTTTATAAATACACGGTTTTTCGGGATTCGGTCCCTAATAAAATTCTCCGGAAATCACATAGAAAGTTTCTCGGGTCAGATAAAGCGGCCACGCAAAGTTTGAGCACCAACGGAAGACATTTGGGAGTGCCGGTGTGCCACAAACCGGCATTCGCCGAAACCCGGATTATCGTGAAAAATGTGTTAAAGCTCGTTATTTGAGGCTGAAATCGAACAGGTTGATTCCTGAAATCGAACAGGTTGATTCCTGAAATCGAACAGGTTGATTCCTGAAATCGAACAGGTTGATTCCTGAAATGAGCTCGGACGCGTGATTAAAAAAACGAGGAGAAAAAGAAACGAGTTCCTGTGACGACCTTCCGAACGGCTGAAATTGAAGTGTATAATACACGGTTTTTCGGGATTTCGGGGTCCCGGAATAAAATTCTCCGGAAATCACATAGAAAGTTCCTCGGGTGAGTTAAAGCGGCCACGCAAAGTTTTACCACCAACGGAAGACATTTGGGGTGCTTGCATACCTGAAACCAAAGATTCGCCGAAACTCGGATTATTGTGAAAAATGTGTTAAAGCTCGTTATTTGAGGCTGAAATCGAACAGGTTGATTCCTGAAATCGAACAGGTTGATTCCTGAAATGAGCTCGGACGCGTGATTGAAAAACAGGGAGAAAAAGAAACAGGTTCCGATCGACCTTCCGAAGCAATTTGAAAATTGAAGTGTATAAATACACGGTTTTCGGGATTCCGGGGTCCCGGAATAAAATTCTCCGAAATCACATAGAAAGTTTCTCGGGTCAGATAAAGCGGCCACGCAAAGTTTGAGCACCAACGGAAGACATTTGGGAGTGCTTGGTGTGCCTGCAAGATTCGCCAAAACCCGGATTATCGTGAAAAATGTGTTAAAGCTCGTTATTTGAGGTGAAATCGAACAGGTTGATTTCTGAAATGAGCTCGGACGCGTGATTGAAAAACAGGCAAAAAAAACGAGTTCCGATTTACGACCTTCCGAACGGCCGAAAATTGTAATACACGGTTTTGGGATTCCGGTCCGGAATAAAATTCTCCTAAAATCACATAGAAAGTTTCTCGGGTCAGATAAAACGGCCACGCAAAGTTTGAGCACCAACGGAAGACATTTGGGGGTGCCGGTGTGCCACAAACCAGCATTCGCCGAAACTCGGATTATCGTGAAAAATGTGTTAAAGCTCGTTATTTGAGGTTGAAATCGAACAGGTTGATTCCTGAAATCGAACAGGTTGATTCCTGAAATGAGCTCGGACGCGTGATTGAAAAACAGGGGAGAAAAAGAAACGAGGTTCCTAGATCGACCTTCCGAACAGGTTGAAATTGAATTTTATAAATACACGGTTTTTCGGGATTAAGGTCCCGAATAAAATTCTCCGGAAATCACATAGAAAGTTTCTCGGGTGAGATAAAGCGGCCACGCAAAGTTTGAGCACCAACGGAAGACATTTGGGAGTGCCGGTGTGCCTGTTAAAAACGGCGTTCGCCGAAACCCTGGATTATCGTGAAAAATGTGTTAAAGCTCGTTATTTGAGGTTGAAATCGAACAAGTTGATTCCTGAAATCGAACAGGTTGATTCTGAAATGAGCTCGGACGCGTGATTGAAAAAAACGGGAAAAATGAAACAGTTTCGATTTACGACCTTCCGAACGGCTGAAATTGAAGTGTATAATACACGGTTTTTCGGGATTCCGGGGTCCCGGAATAAAATTCTCCGGAAATCACATAGAAACTTTCTCGGATCAGATAAAACGGCCACGCAAAGTTTGAGCACCAACGGAAGACATTTGGGTGTGCCGTGTGCCTGAAAACCAAAGATTCGCCGAAACTCGGATTATCGTGAAAAATGTGTTAAAGCTCGTTATTTGAGGCTGAAATCGAACAGTTTTACTCCTGAAATCGAACAGGTTGATTCCTGAAATGAGCTCGGACGCGTGACTGAAAATCAGGGAGAAAAAGAAACAGGGTCCGGTACGACCTTCCGAACGGCTAAAATTGAAGTGTATAATACACGGTTTTTCGGGATTCAAGGGTCCCGGAACAAAATTCTCCGGAAATCACATAGAAAGTTCCTCAAGTTAGATAAAGCGGCCACGCAAAATTTGAGTAGCAACGGAAGACATTTCGGGATGCCGGTATGCCATAAACCAACAATCGTCGAACCTCGGATAATCGTGGAAAATGGATTAATGCTCATTATTAGAGGCTGAATCGAATAGGTTAACTTCTGAAATAACCTCGGGCGCGTGATAGAAAAACCGGGAGAAAAAAAAACTGGGTCTAGTACGACCTCCTGAACGGCTCAAATTGAAGTGTATAATACACGGTTTTTCGGGATTCCAGGGTCCCGGAACAAAATTCTCCGGAAATCGCATAGAAAGTTCCCCGGGTCCGCAAAATTTGAGTAACAACGGAAGACATTTGGGAGTGCCGGTATGCCACAAACCAGCAATCGTCGAACCTCGCATAATCGTGAGAAATGGATTAATGCCCGTTTAATGGTCGTTATTAAAGGCTCAATCGAATAGGTTAACTCCTGAAATGACCTCGGACGCGTGATAGAAAAACCGGGAGAAAAAGAAACTTATTCCGGTACGACCTCCCGAACGGCTCAAATTGAAGTTAATACACGGTTTTTCGGGATTCCAGGGTCCCGGAACAAAATTCTCCGAAAATCACATAGAAAGTTTCTTGGGGCAGATAAAGCGGCCACGCAAAATTTGAGTAGCAACGGAAGATATTTGGAGATGTCGGTATGGCATAAACCAGCAATCGTCGAACCTCGGATAATCGTGAAAAATGGATTAATGCTCGTTATTAGAGGCTGAATCGAATAGGTTAACTCCTGAAATGACCTCGGACGCGTGTTAGAAAAAACCGGGAGAAAAAGAAACTTGGTCCGATACGACCTCCCGAACGGCTCAAATTGAAGTATATAATACACGGTTTTTCGGGATTCCACGATCCCGGAATAAAATTCTCCGGAAATCACATAGGAAGTTCCTCGGGTCAGATAAAACGGCCACGCAAAATTTGAGTAGCAACGGAAGACATTTGGGGATGCTGGTATGCCATAAACCAACAATCGTCGAACCTCGGATAATCGTGAAAAATGGATTTATGCTCGTTATTAGAGGCTGAATCAAATACGTTAACTCCTGAAACGACCTCGAACACGTGATAGAAAAACCAGGAGAAAAAGAAACTCGGTCCGGTACGACCTCCCGAACGGCTCAAATTGAAGTGTATAATACACGGTTTTTCGGGATTCCAGGTCCCGGAACAAATTCTACGGAAATCACATAGAAAGTTCCTCGGGTCAGATAAAACAACCACGCAAAATTTGAGTAGCAACGGAAGACATTTGGGGGTGTCGATATGCCACAAACCAGCAATCATCGAATCTCGGATAATCGTGAAAAATGGATTAATGCTCGTTTAATGGTCGTTATTAGAGGCTGAATCGAATAAGTTAACTCCTGAAATGACCTCGGACGCGTGATAGAAAAACCGTGAGAAAAAAAACTGGGTCCGGTACGACCTCCCGAACGGCGGTTTCTCGGGATTCCAGGGTCCCGGAACAAAATTCTCCGGAAATCACATAGAAAGTTCCTCGGGTTAGATAAAGCGGCCACGCAAAATTTTAGTAGCAACGGAAGAAATTTGGGGGTGCCGTATGCGCCATAAACCAGCAATCGTCGAACTTGGGATAATCGTGAAAAATGGATTAATGCTCGTTTAATGCTCGTTATTAGAGGCTGAATCGAATAGTTTAACTCCTGAAATGACCTCGGACGCGTGATAGAAAAACCGGGAGAAAAAGAATTTGGGTCCGGTCGACCTCCTGAACGGCTCAAATTGAAGTGTATAATACACGGTTTTTCGTGATTCCAGGGTCCCGCAACAAAATTCTTCGGAAATCACATAAAAACTTCCCCGGGGCAGATAAAGCGGCCAAGCATAATTTGAGTAGAAACGGAAGACATTTGGGGGCGCCGCTATGCCATAATCCAGCAATCGTCGAACCTCAGATAATTGTGAAAAATGGATTAATGCTCATTATAGTACACGGTTTTTCGGGATTCCAGGGTCCCGGAACAAAATTCTCCGGAAATCACATAGAAAGCTCCGCGGGTCAGATAAAGCGGCCACGCAAAATTTGAGTAGCAACGAAAGACATTTGGGGGTGCCGGTATGCCATAAACCAACATTCGTCGAACGTCGGATAATCGTGAAAAAAGGATTAATGCTTGTTATTAGAGGCTGAATCAAATAGGTTAACTCCTGAAATGACCTCGGACGCGTGATAAAAAAACCCGAGAGATAAAGAAACTGGGTCCAGTAGGACCTCCAGAACGGCTCAAATTGAAGTGTATAATACACGGTTTTTCGGGCTTCTAGGGTCCCGGAACAAAATTTCCCGAAAATCACATAGAAAGTTCCTTGGGTCAGATAAAACAGCCACGGAAAATTTAAGTAGCAACGGAAGACATTTGGGGGTGCCGGTATGCCATAAACTAGCAATCGTCGAACCTCGGATAATCGTGAAAAATGGATTAATGCTCGTTTAATGCTCGTTATTAGAGGCTGAATCGAATAGGTTAACTCCTGAAATGACCTCGGACGCGTGATAGGAAAACCGGAAGAAAAAGAAACTGGGTCAGTTACGACCTCCTGAACGGCTCAAATTGAAGTGTATAATACACGGTTTTTCGGGATTCCAGGGTCCCGGAACAAAATTCTCCGGAAATCACATAAAAAGCCCCTCGGTTAAGATAAAGCGGCCACTCATAATTGTAGTAGAAACGGAAGACATTTTGGGGGCGCCGCTATGCCATAATCCAGCAATCGTCGAACCTCGGATAATCGTGAAAAATGGATTAATGCTCTTTATAATACACTGTTTTTCGTGATTGCAAGGTTCCGGAACAAAATTCTCCGGAAATCACATAGAAAGTTCTGCGGGTCAGATAAAGCGGTCACGCAAAATTTGAGTAGCAACAAAAGACATTTGGTGGTGCCGGTATGCCATAAACCAGCATTCGTCGAACGTCGATGCTCGTTATTAGAGGCTGAATCGAATAGGTTAACTCCTGAAATGACCTCGGACGCGTGATAGAAAAACCGGGAGAAAAAGAAACTTGGTCCGGTACGACCTCCCGAACGGCTCAAATTGAAGTGTATAATACACGGTTTTTCGGGATTCCAGGGTCCCGGAACAAAATTCTTCGAAAATCGCATAGAAAGTTTCTTGGGGCAGATAAAGCGGCCACGAAAAATTTGAGTAGCAACGGAAGACATTTGGAGATGCCGTTATGGCATAAACCAGCAATCGTCGAACCTCTAGATAATCGTGAAAAATGGATTAATGCTCGTTTAATGCTCGTTATTAGAGGCTGAATCGAATAGGTTAACTCCTGAAATGACCTCGGACGCGTAATAGAAAAACCGGGAGAAAAAGAAACTGGGTCCGGTACGACCTCCCCAAATTTTTCATTCCAAACATACTCCAAATGTCGTTATTTTAAACCGTATGACAATCTATTGACCCAAATCATTTCTGAATGTTGTGTTATAAGCACTAGCAATAGAGGTTTGTCAAGAGGTTTGTATGATGATTTGTCAACTATTGTAGAGGTTTGTCAATAAACCTTCTATTGTTGAACATGAGTGTTGAGGTTCATAGATGAGAGGGCTTACAATATTGTATAGAGGTTTGTGGAGAGAGAATGTGAGAGAAGAAATAGTACTAATGGGCTTACATAAAACTTGAAAAAGTTTATTTGTTGTTGGTAGAAGGTTTGTAGGGAAATGAGTTTGTATATTATTTTATGTGCCATGAGAACAAACCTAATAGATGTTCATCTATTGCTCATGTCCTAAGGCACAACCCACAATAGAGAGGAGAGGAAGGTGTCTCCCCTTAGCACTCTCTCTCCTTTAAAAGGATGTCCTTTCTATTGTGGAGATGTATGGAACATCCTATTAGCAAAAGGATGTTCTCTACTCCCTCCTATTCGGGGTTTTCTTCCCCTTTGATGTGAGCACAAGATTTTAGGAGATGATTAAAGAATGAATAAATGAAGATGGTGGGGTTTGTGGATTGGAGAGAGGAATGAATAATTAAGAATTAAATAAGGAATTATGAGTTAGGTGGGTTTGGTGATAGAAGATAGGGAATAATAAAATAAGAGTAAAAGTTGGGTGAGTTTGGTAATAGGAGAGGGGATGAATAAAATAAGAATAAAAGTTTTCAAAATAAGAAAGAAGAAGAAAACCTAAATAATCCGTTTAAGGAAATAGTGAAGAGGAGGGAGAAATATTTTTCCATGTAGATTATTTCCCTTTATTTTTTTTCTTTTGTAAGAATTTTAAATGTAGTTAAATGGATAGAGGAAGGATAAGAGGATCCTCTCTAATGTAGACAAAAATATAGAGGGAATGATAAAACTTAATGGAAATGAAGATGGGTCATAAAAAAAGTGATATGTCAAAAAATAATATGGTGAAATAACAAATAAGAGGATCATACCATCTTCTCGGTTGGTCATGCTCTAAGGACATTTATGTTTTAGTCCTAGTATAACTATCAAACCCACTTTTTACCAATCTAAAAAGCCCGCTTCCCCTCATTTGGTAAAACGGCTACCTTTGTCCCTTTACTTCTTCTTCATACAATCTAAACAAATTAACAACACAAACTTTGTAATAAAATTTCGATAATATCTTCTCTTTTCGATCTTCTCTCGAATACACTCATATTACTCTACTAATAACCTCATACTATACCAAATAAAAATGATGAAACAACTAATCACCCTCCAAAATCCCTTAATCAACAACAAATCCACTACATTATCCCCATTAATCTCACAAACCCATTTCCTAAATCCAAAAACCCACTTCAGAAACACCAAAATTTACGCAAAATGGGGTAAAAAAAGATCTGGGTCACAAAATTCTCGCACAAATAAGCTTATTTTCAATGCAATTACAACCGTTGCATCTAATCTCAAGATCTTACCGGAACCATTTGATTCAATTGTTAAAGAATTGTGGGTTGTTTCAGGTGGCGGAAATGGCGGGAAAATTCGGTTTAAAAATGGGTTTGGAGGTGGAGGTGGTGATGGTGGTGGAAATAGGGGAAAAAGGAATAAGTCAAAATTAGGGTTCTTGATTGTTTTGGGGATTTCAATTGGATTGGGAATTTGGGTTGTTTCTGGGGAAGAAAAAATGAGTAATTTTGGTGGTGGATTGGGTTTGTTATGTGGGGTTGTGTTTTTTGTTGTTGGTTATTGTTTGTGGAGGAGAGATTTTAGAAATTGGATTTTGGGTTTTTTTTGTGGTGTTTGTTTGATGGGATTAGGGTTAGGGTTTAGGGATAATGGGGATTTGATTAAGTTTGTTGATGGGTTTAAGGTTAATTTTTGTAATTTTGAGGTTTTGAAGAAGAAGAAGAAAACGAGATTTAATAGATGGATTTAGAGAATTTTGTCTGAATGAATATATAAAGGGTTTGTTTAGTGTTGTAATGTTGTTTTTCGACTCGAGTTAGATTGGATTTGAGATTTTCCGGTTGAGGGAATTTGAAGAAATTTTGCGATTTTGACATGTTTTAGAGAGTGTTTGTCAATTTTGCAATGCACTCGGTTTAATTGAATCTTTGTTATTGTTTTGCTAATGAACATTTTTTGGAGTTATCTTCACTTGTATACGAATCATAAGAAGTCATTTTTGTTATTGTACTGCTAATGAACATTGATTGGAATCGAAACTTTCACTTGTGCACACATCGTAGGGAGTTTTAAAATGGTGTAAATCGAAAGAATATGACAAAATCATAGCCTTAATCCCAAAATGATTATGGTTCGGAACCGTCTAGAGAATTCAATACATTCAACAGGGCTCCATAATCATACTTGTGAAATATTGAAGCGCGGCCAGTCTTGATTTTTGATAGACACAATTTATCACCCAGTTAAGCAACTCCGACGAAAATGTATAGAAACCAAATCATAGATGAGCCTCTGTGTTCCTTTGACATATAGACCGGCTTTATACAAGCTCATAGGAGTATGATCTCTCCTTCCCTGAGTAATTAGAGACTGAACCTCCGTCATACGCGAAATGTATAGATTCAACGATACTGTAAATCAACAAAATTTTCGAAGGCTAGAGATAAAAGTTTTTTTTTCAGAGAAACAGGTTTACAAACAATACCAAGGGTCAGAAATCGGAAAACCAGTTCTTCGATACCTTTGAGCTTCTACTTAGATAGTTACTTCTAACATGCAAAATACAGGAGTTACAACAGAGAACTTGAGAACACAGCCATCTAGTTCTGTTACGATGGGTCAAAAACTAAACGATGTAACATCCACTAATACAAACATACTCATATTAATTACTCCATACCGACCATCTTCTTTTTAACAACGCCTTCGAAAACCCCATCAATCCCAAAGTGTGCCGCTAAATATTGTGAATCCACTGGCCCTGGAAGTTTGAACGTGATGGTAAAGACGCCTGGTGGACACAGGTTCTGAGATTGCATATCAAATTTCAGAGAATGCTTGTAGACAGTCTTCTCGCCAGTTGTGGTAACGCCCTTGATGAATATTAGTCCATCGGGGTTCACATCACATGTGAAATCCTCTGCAATCGCAAGACAACTTAATTAGTTCACATTAATCTGTTACCTCCTAACTTGGAGTCCTCAATGAAGTGGGTCAACAAATCTCGCAGAGAGATTTTCAGATACAGTAGTTACCAATGGTCGAGGAAAACCACAGTTAGAGAAGAGGAGAGGTTGTGTGAAGAAGTAAATGGGGGTGATCAGGCGGAATGTGAGTTATAAGTAACGACTCTTTTATACAAATTCGTTTATGACAGATACCATCGCCATAAGTCATAACCCATATAATTAAATGAGAAATGTCAAAATCTTAATGAATATTGTGACCCAACCTCCTTTATAAATGTTCTAGTACTACATATTCGAGTCAAAAACACGTGGAACAATTCCTAAGAAAGGAGTACAAATTAAACTTTGAATATCATACAAACTGAACACGCATAGTTACAAGTTTTAAAAGGCGCTAGGTACACACAGGCAGGGCCGCAGGGCGTGCCACTGGCAATGAGGCACAATTCATAGCCAAAGCGTTTTAAAATTTTCAGAAATATGTTGGCCACAAAAAGAGCCTCGTTAAGGCCTTCAAAGAAGGTAAGCATTTTAAGCGGCAAAAACATGGTGTAACTCCTGTCAGAGGCAAAGAAAATAGTTACATATAAGGGGAAAAAAGCAAATTGCTTAGCTATGGGCTATGGGCTTCGGGTGCGCCTAATAGATACTATGCACTAATGCGACTCTGTTTCTAGAGATACCTTCCTCGGCCTTCGGCTAAGATCAAGTGACTCTGTTCCCAGAGGACTCTTCTAAAACTAATAATTCACAATCTTGGGAATATATGTTGTACAACAACATTACCACATTGCCTCAATAGCTTGGCTCTCGCAAATTACGGGTAAGGGGAGTCGGATGTACGCAACCTTACCTTTGTGTTGTGCAGAAAGAGGCTGTTTCAGAATGACCATGGGAATATACGTCAAAAGATGAAAATTTGAGATGTTTAGGTGAAGAATAACAAGGTTATCGCCATGCGTGGTATGTACACTAGGCTGCAGCTAGAGAGGTTCGAGCCTCAAGGGCTGTATCGCCCGTTGGATCTGGCTTGTCCAGTCCATAGGCAAAGCCAGTACACGAACAATGCATTTTTAAAAATTTACACTCGCCCAGCACATTAACCTTTCTCAAATACGCTAGCCCACTTATCCATGAGTCAAAAGAATGCGAGTTGGCCCCGCTTGTGTATAGCAACAAGACAAGAACACTAAACAGTGTGCAGAGATTTAATATAGACAAGAGTTACGAGATTTAGCCAAGACAGTTGTCTGTAATAGTATGAACAGAGCTAAATATTTGGTTTCAGAAAGCCCAAACATACATGATTCCTAGACCAAAATAACTCGTAAGGAAAAAAAAAACATCGTGAAATTATTGTGCTCCAAGGAAGAGAAACACTAATAATACTGGAATGGGAAATGTTAACATGTTTGGACCAAAAAACCGGTCAACTACGAAAATTTGAGTTGGACCACGAAACAGTGTGATGCTTACATTTGTACAACCCCTCGCACATATTTTATATTAATAAAATAAGAGAGGTTTGAGAAACTGATATTATAGTAAATGTGTGCATAGTGGTACAAAAACACAGTATTACCCCTTAACAAACGATCATCATCACCACATGTTGAAGAGCAAATTAAAGAGGTAACAACGAAAGCCTGAGTTGATTCCAGTAAATATTTCTTACATTAATAAGTAATAACTACTTTCATAGTATCATAACAAGGAGTTTCAAAGAAGAGATGATGAAGAAGTATGATTATAAATCAATTAAATAAAAACCATGAGTGAAAAGTTTGGCTGGCATAGTCATACAGAGGTGCCAAACGGGTCAGGTCAAGATTGTTGGGTGACCGTGGCTCAGATAGTAAAACACTAAAACCATAATTTCACCTGCATAGGGTCAAGACTCAAGCAGAAGAGCACGTAAAAGAGGAAAATATAATTGTATTAAGGAGTAATGTTTTCAAAACTTACCTCTAGCAACACCAGGAAGAGACACTCTAAAGATATAAGAATCTTCACTTTCACCGATTTCCCTCTTCCCCATTAATGGGCCTATAGTTCCTGCAGCAGCACTGCCAGTCAAGCCAATTCCATTACTTGTGGCAGATAAGATACTATGCCATTCGTCATTAGTAGGCTCGGAGGGTAAAAAAACCAAAGCTGGCTTAGCAGGTTCTGCTGGTTTAGTATCTTTTGGATACTGATAGTCATATTGGAGACACATCGATGCAACTGAATCAACGTAGGGCATACTGTTAAGAGGGGGAACATTTAGCGCTTGTGGCTGAGGAGGCCTGAATCAGGAAAAAAAACATTAGAAATGTCATAGTGAAGTAAACATCAAAGTCAGGGAATGGTGACCTTAGAGGGTTATAACTTGTAATCACAAGAGATAAATATAGTTAGGATTCGCCATCGGGAAATGATCTCTATTCAATACATGTTTAGACAGAAAACATATAATTGAGTAACAATCAAAGGAATCAAAATCTTGTTCAGAGAACAATATACACACCATGCATTCCTTTTTAAGACGTTCAACTGATTACCACAATTCACTTTTCATTTAAATTTTGACTGAAAAGACAAAAAAACTATCTTAAAGGTCTATAGGTTAATAGTCTCTACTCTCTAATCACCTACACTCTTCTTACAACTTGTGTCATATCGAATGTAGTGAATGTGAATAACATGAATATAGGAAGTATCAGTCACAAAGAACAATCTCTAAGCAAAACAACAAAACAAGTTTTATTACTGCTAATGGTTTATAAAAGATTAACCTCAGTTTGACTTTTAAGTTGGGCACAAAAATGTGCTCATTACGTAGTCCACCAAAAGAGCATCGTGTTAGGTTCAAAACCTCTACTCTGATTATAAATTAATTACCTCAAACCCTCCATAAAGGCGCTTATATAGCTGTACAAACCCATTATATACCTATATAGTAATTGACATTTATGTTGATAGCCCATAATACCGTCATAAAGACTGGAAAAGTGGTAATGATGTTCCAAAATGTTACATGTTGATAGATATGATAATAAAACTAGCAACACCCCCACAAGATCACAACATATAAACTCAGTGTTCTCCACTGCTAATGATAATCCGACAGAACCACAACGAATTTTCTTTGTTTTCTACGTAGGGGCCAACACATGTTGTAGCATCCTGGGATACCAATGAGCTAAGGAATGTTATGCAGCTTACCCTTTTCATGCTATAAACAAAATAAAATATGTAAATTCGTATAACAATATATTTCAAATATTTGAAAGGACCCGGTGAAGTAAAACTCCTTGATGCCACTTCTTATACGGATTCTACCTCAAATTAAAGTAAAATTCCGTGATATGACTCCCTACAAAGATCCGTCAATGAAACATTAACCCTTTACCACCCAAAACCCATTAAACGAGAAGGAAAAAAAGGCAAGCTACATAGCCCAAGCTTTTTCTAACCTTATCTCCCTTTATTTCCATTTTCTCATCTAAATGAAAACAGGAAACAATGCGTAGATATACAAGTGGGTTTTGAACCAATATTTTTGCAACAATAGGCTGCCAAAAAACTCATCATATAGCAATGGAGAGCAAGCAAAAACGACTCAAAAAACCTAGGTCCATGATCAAAAGAGTAATAATCATAATCACAGGATACGTAAGAGTCATATCCTCAGGACCAAAAACAAACTCGAAGATACACAATATCCGCACAAATTTCTCTAAAGACTCTCGACAAAAGAAGAATCCGACAAAGTCAAAAAAATAAACTCAATCACTCAAACCATAGGAACCCAACACATTGCGGACAACCTGGACGGATGGCGACAACAACACGCACGATGTGTCCCCCATGCCTTACCAGTAACATCTAAACTCCCATATATAAACCCACAAAACATGATTAGAACTTTCTATGCATGGCAAAGGAAAAAAAAAAGGAGTAACTTTTCATAACAAACAAAACTGTTCTAGGCAGAGAAAAGCATACCATCACTAGAGTTGGTGTCTTTCATTTTTAATAAGGTGAGATACGTGTTTGAAACTTCCTCTTCAGTCTAGTTGTTCAGGATTCACTGTAAACTATATAATTATATAATTCTATGTGTACCTTACAACCCTAACAGACTTTAGCTACACTAATCGGTGACTTTGAAATAGATTTTTGTCCTACAATATACTTCTTTCGTTCAAATCCAAACACCTCATAAACTCAAAAAAATTCTCACAAACAAAGTGAGGCCACTATGGTTGGATTTGAAGGAGGGAGTAACATTTTTTTTCTCCGAGTTTTTTTCACAGAATTTTTCACAACTTTAAAATCTATGTGAATTTTCATCACCCTTTCTTATAAACATAACTTCAAATAAACTACTCCGTAGTACAAAAGATCATCAATATCATCTCGCATTTAACATACCACATTAAAATCTCAAATAAACTACTCCGTAGTACAAAAGATCATCAGCATTAAAATCTGTATCATATGGCCATGGAGAGCAAGCAAAAGAAAACTCAAAAAACCTAGGTCCGTGATCGCAGGAAGAATGGTCATAATCACAGGATATGTAAGTCTCATACACTCGGGACCAAAAACAGCCTAGAAGATACACCATATCCGCACAAATCTCACTAAAGAGTTTGGACAAAAGAAAAATCCTAGCAGTAAAATAAAAAATGAAAACTCCAATCATAAAAGGACCCACCACATCGCGCACAACCATGACGATGGCAACAACAACACGCACGATGGGTCCCCCATGCCTTACCACTTTACCAGTAACATCTAAACTCCCATATATAACCCCACAAAACAAGATTGGAGCTTTCTATGCATGAAAAAAAAAAAAAAAAAAAAAAAAAAAAAAAGCATACCATAACTAGAATCAGTATCTTCCATTTATATATAAGGTGAGATACGTATTTGAAACTTCCTCTTCGGTCTACAAGTTCCAAAATTCTTTATAAACTATATAATTGTCTAATTGTACATGTATCCTACACCCCCAACAGATTTAGCTACACTGACTTTGAAATAGATTTTCGTCCTACACTATACTTCTTCCGTTCAAATCCAAAAAACCCATGAAATTTCTCTCACGAAATAAGTGAAACCGCGGTGCTTGGATTTGAAGGGAGGGAGTAACATTTTTTTCTCCGAGTATTTTCACAGAAGTTTTCTCGACTTTGAAATAGATTTTCGACCTACACTATACTTCTTCCGTTCAAATCCAAATACCCCATAAACTCAAAATTTCTCTCACAAAAAGGTGAGTCCGCGGTGTTTGGATTTGAAGGGAGGGAGTAACATTTTTTTTCTCCAGAGTTTTGTCACTGAAGTTTCTCGGCTTTGAATAACACAACTTTTTTGTTAAACTAACACAACTTCAAATAAACTAGTACAAAAGAACACCAATATCATCTGCATTTAACCCACAACATCAAAATTTCGAAACAAACATTTACCATTAAATCGTGTCTTCAAATAAATAACCCTAATCTTCAAGATATACAACAACATACTAACTTTAACCTATTCATTCAATTAATCACCATCCTCCCATCAACTTACATTTAATCTAATTCAATCTCAAACCAAAATCATCAAAAATTCCACAACAAACTCAAACCCATATCAGCATTTACTCCCGACGTCCCAATCATTTGTTTACCTTCGATTAAAATAACCCTCACAAAAAATAAAAAATGTAAACAAATGACTGAGACAAAGGGAGTATCAATTAATCTCAAACTCCATGATAAGATTAAAATAAAAAACCCAAAATTCAAATAAAAACAGTAACAAAAACTAATAACTGCAACGGAAACAAAAAAGAACAAAACTTTATGCGCTAAACATGAAATAATAAACAAATAAAATGGAAAAATCAATGCTTTAAAGTAATTTAATGGGTACCTGATATGGTTGGAAGCCATGGAAATTTTGGAGGTTTTTAGAGAGAGAAAGTGAAATAAAAGGGAGTAAATAAACACTTGAAAATAAATGGGTGTTTGGTGAAATAAATATATTACAGGAGTTTGAATAAATGAGAGAGTCAAAGGGTAGTGGAGTGAAGTGGCTGAAATATCTGCCGTTTGTTATAGGAAGGAACATCACCAACGTCCATCACACATTCTTTCGAAATAGAGGCGATTAAATACGGGCTTCAGTCGAAAATGGTTGGATTCATATTTAATTTTTGGCCCACAAATTAGTGGGTTAGCGGATTTGAGGTGGGTTAGTGGATTGGTCCTTTCTAATTTCACAGAATGTCTTGTCTGTACCCATTTATTTATCGAACGGAATAGGCCGAGTTCTTTTTTATTTGACTTTTCACGATCTCCAGGTTAATACCTTGACCTTAATTTTCAAGTATTTATATACGGAGTATAATTTTTTTTTTTTTGGAAATTATATTTTTCGAAAGATTGTTGAATAATTTATGCCAATATTTTCTTTATCATCATATTTTATTATTATTAAGTAATGTATTTTTAGTTAAGGTTTTGAGACTTTGACTTCAAAAGATCAAATAGGAAGATCGAGAAAAAATTACGGATTGCTCGAGTACTCGTATGTAGTTAAGAGGAAGAAATATGTTATAGTCACACTGGTATGGCCATATGGGAATACGCTGACGTGGTACACACATAGTAGAGCGTAGGAATCTCTCGTGTTAAAAGACGAGCTTATACACCTCATCCGAGCCATCAGCACGGGCTGACCCGACCCGCCTTGGCCGCTATTTTATGCAACTTGGTCCGCCATTGGCTCGGGCCTAGCCCAGGTCCTAAAATTCCAGCATGTCCTGCCCTTGACTCGGGCCTAGCCCAGGTCCTAAAATTCCAGCACGTCCAGCCCTTGGCCCGCCATTTTAGCAAAAATACAAAAAAATGGCAAGGCCCGCAGCCCTACCCATCCTTGACCCGCCCCAGGCCCTGGCCCAGTCAAGCATATCCCAGCGGCCCGGCCCAGTCAAGCCCGTTCTTCCCCTGGCCTGGACCGGGTCTGACCAGGTGAGCCCGGCCCTAACCCGGCCCAAGTAGGATTGACTTTTCCTCCTTTCATAAAATGGACTACTACCTATTAAAAAAAAAGTTTCTTGATGCATTATAAATGATCTACAAATTCTTAAATCTCGAATCTTAAATACCGGAGCTATTGACAGTCATACGAAAACCTCGAATCTTAAATACCGGAGCTATTGACAGTCATACGAAAACCAGGTACAGAGAGTAAACAGAAGCACAAGAGGCAAAGAAAAAAAGGTACTACTATCAACCAATATAACAACACTTGGTCTTGCTTAAGACCGTCTTAATTTAACACCTCTGAGTCTCTCACAACCTCCTTTTATTTTCACACCTATTTTAATTGGTTGCTTTGAGCTGTTTTTTAAGTTGAGACGGTCTTAAACAAGAAATGGTGCAAATATAAAAGCTACTTTGGTTACATTAAATACTTGTTGTATCAGTATCCCCCAGCTTGCAGTCACCCACTCTATATCTCTACTCCTTGCTCACATCTGCAAACAGCCATTGAAGGAAAAACAATACCGAGTTAGATTCGCATATTACTTGGCCAATGATCGAGATGGGCCATGCATGAAGCAAGATTCATTGCAATAGACGACGAGTTAGATAGGAGAACGGAGGGGGTCGGGTCTGCGGTTGAAGATGTGTAGATCAAACATCCATAGCAAATACCACTTCAACTTACCTTCCTCTCGCTCAATCTATCATTATTTCTATCTCGTTCCTGCATTATCTGAACGATTTGTGCGATATGCCATCCAATTGTGAATTCTAGGCAAATAAGGAGTTTCTATCAGGGTACTAAATCCAGGGTTCAGATCGGTTGTCACGATGGTGGTTGTGAATTTGGCAAATACAGCCTCAAAATGCGGTCACCGGTGAGTCGGTGACTTCAAAACATTGATAACTTGGTTATGATGTGGTGTAGTGATCCGAAATTAATACCATGATTTGTTTTTGTGAAACAAGAGTAATACTTGGTTGAACTCGGGTAGCAAACTTTTGACGCACACATAAAGAATTACTACCTATGTACCAAAACCATTCCCTTCGTGGCTTCGTCCCATTTATATTGTCCCTATTCGTCTTTAATAGTGAAAAGACCGACGACTTTTCAAAAGAGAACATAAAAATAACTGGTTCCAAGAATCTAACAGGACAAAGTTTACATTACATCACTAGATTTACCCTTGTGACTCAAGGCTCCCTCCCACAAATGAGGGATAAGGAGCATCATGATCCGATGTACCGAGCAAGGGGGTCAGATTGTATGCAATATTATACAGAGGTTGTTTTTCAATAAAAGATATGCAACTAGTTTAATGAGTCATTCTTCTTTATTCTATCATAATGACATAATCTATAACCGAAAAAACAGCAAGTCTTCGACTCCATTGGGGATGGAAACATTATGTCTCCACATATACTCGGAGAGAATAATGATCAAAGCAACACCTAGTATGGGCAGTTGAGCACTATGTAAGGGGATGGGGGTAGTAACGAACGCGATAAAAAGAGTAAACAGGACAAATCAGAGAGCATTTATTCCCAAAATCTGGCAATTTATATTCCAAATCTTTTGATTGGTTTTAATGAATGGGTTTGGGTTGAAAAACACGTGGTATACAGTTTTACGCGGGCTAACATAAGGTCTCTTTATAGAAATCTTTTTCCCTTTTCATATATATAAACACAAGTGCCAATTAAGTTTGAAGGTAAAATAAGTTCGCAAACACAAACATATATTAAGAAGGTCTCCTAAGCATAATCAAGTTACCAATCGAAGGCAATATCTAATGCTAGCCTACACTTAGCAATTTCTCTAGACCAGATAGGCATGGTATTCACTTCGGGCTGCGACACTGAATCGCGCCCGCTTTAGAAAGATTTTAGAAGTCACCGAAATCACATTTCAAGGAAGTTTCACACTTTCACAGCCTTTATGGGTCAGTAACTGTAGATTTCTCCTAAAGTTCAGTCATTTTGATAAAAAAATGATAATAAAAGAAAATAGTTAGTCACTAACCTTTACATTATTAGAATAGGCTAAGCATCAGAAGAAGACTGTTGATGCTGCGGCGGCGGTGCCTGTGGCCACATTGGCTGAGCCATATAAGCTTGAGACTGAGGAGGACCATATGCATTTGGATTACCCATCATCATCCCTGGTGCTCCAGGCTGACCTGGATTCTGAGTTGGAGGCATATAATAATAGGGAAGGCCATCAGCCGGGCCTCCCATGGGCATCCCAGGCCCCCTAGGGAGAGTAGAAAGTACGTCATCCTTCAGATCCTCCCTTGGCACAATGTCAACCAAAAAGTCAAAGATATCGGTCCGAGTAATTGCAGCGGCAATGTCATTCTTCTGTAGGGTCCGCCGCTTGTTCTCCTCCGTGTGATTCCAAGAACGTAAAGTCAGCTCAAGAATGAACATCTCGCAGGCCCGGGCGAACACGACTGGGGCCTCAGCCGAGATCATCCGAACGTCCTCGTCGGCTTTCATAATCTTCTTGATCCTTGCCAGAGGAAGGCTATGGTTTTTGAAGTCAGTCACTTTCTCGATTTCCTGGTATTGGTTCTGCCAGAATGCTTGAAGTTGTTGCTGAAGTTGCTGTTGCTGCTGGTGGTGAATCTGCTGGTATGCCAGCTGGTGCTGAGCGATCTGAGCTCCGGATGGTTGTGGGCTACCCACGGATGTAACCACAGGTGCCCCGGTGACTTGATTTGGTTGGTATGCACCGCCATAAGGAAGTTGACCTGCACCACTACCGGATCCCATGCCTGGGGCTTGACCATGACCTTGCTGATCCATTCTGCAGCTCAAAAAGAAACAGTCAGCATTAATACCATATGTACACCCTCTGTTATCAAAGAAACATTCCGCCAAGGAAATCAGAATGATAGCAAGCAGAAATCAATTCCTTCAAACTGGAAATCATTCAAATAGACGAATTCCAAAGAGAAAGAAGTAACAGATTACAATGAACAAACAAGCCTGAATAGTTAACTGATAATTCTTTAATGATTAACAAGATCAAGAATTGGAGTCACGGAGTTCCACAGCAAACGGAAATTAAACACCAGAATCAGGTAATACAGGCACCAACACTACTAGTGTAAAGAGAGTAAATTCAACAAAGCGATGTGAGAGCTCACTCCAACGATGTGAAAGAGATAGAGCTCAGAACAAGCTTTATGGCAAACAATGGACAATAAGCACCCAAAACCCAGAGCAGTCTTGAGAAGTGGGTTGGTCTAAATTTCGAAAACCCAATTTCACAAGGCCAGATATGAGAATAACTCGGAGGTATACTTCTGAATCAGCTAAAACAAGTAACAATGAACATCTACCAAAACAAGCCAGTAAGGAAGCAGGATCATAAAGACACCAAATCAAACACCTATTTAATTAAATAGTTGGACAAGGTGGATATCCTATAGACATAACTCTAAACTTCGGATTCTGCACTAAAGTGAAGGATAGACAGTACGTAGATTCCCCTAAAAAGAATGGATAGTGAATGGAAGAAACCAATAACAAACGGCTTTACCTCTCCATGCACGGGCATTACCCCGTGAAATAAAGGGACATAGCATAAAGATTAGTTGTCTGAGCAACTTTAAAAAAAAAACATATAAATCATCTCTCTAGGACAACTCTCAATGAATCGACTTGTTGCGTCCTCTTAAAAATCAATTTAATTCAAGGTTTACCTTACCATAATCAGAAAGCTTCCGATCTGATGAGACAAATATTCAGCCGACTCTGTTGATGGTGATCCGTAACTATAATCAAGAGTTGGAGGTGACTAAGGCGGGAAGATAGACAGAAGATTCGAGCAGAATATTGTAATTTGTGTCCATCATAATACTATCTAGTGCAATTCTTTTTTTCTTTCAACTAATGTTATTAGCTTAGGCAATGAAAAGAGTGAAAGCTGAAATGGCAAAAGCAAACAAAGTCTATTTCACCCAAAGCGCCTCATTTTATCTCACTCGAATACAACAGCGTTACCCTAGTGGCTCAATAGGTCCCTTATAATCTAACTCATTAAATAAGTACCTTTCCTCTCGACACTCCAAATAACAAATATTAAAAAATAAAGTCGATCCAATGTTGCACTTTGAATTATCCAATAAAGCTTGTCTCCACGACCTAATAAAATCACAACCAATACATTTGCTAGCTAAACCAAGCAACGCATCCTTGACATAGAAGATAATTTACTATGTGCAATATGAAGATTGCTAGTTGAAATTGGATCAAACTAATAAGATATAGCAAACACTGATTGGACCAAACCACACAAAAAAACTTGGTCTGCATGTTAATCTAGCAGACCATCAAGTCAGAGGAACAATGTGTGAATAGAAAGGTTGCATTTAAGCTTAAAACCAATAAATAACGGAAACAGATGCTATAAGTGTCTCTAATGGCAACAACACATAATTGTTGACATCTGTTTTACAGCAATATTGGGGGATTTAATGCATACATTTCCACGGGAGTGTGCACACATGAATGACTTAATATTATAGTTTCATACCTCCTAAGTCCAAGGAAACAGGGAATGAGTAACATACCTAAATTACCTATGCACAAATCTATTGTTTCCGCTACTAGGTATAAAAGGAATGATATAGTAGATCGTTTTTTGAAAAGTAGCATTAAAAGTAGAAACAATACAGCAAACATCATTACTCAATCGCATCCTAACGCTGACCACATATTCCGCACCCAATACCCACTTCACTATGTGAATACCTTTATGTAGCATCTCAGATCTCAATATTCTTAGAAAATTGACAACACATAACTGACTCGTCCCAACACATATAATCAAAACTTATATAGTTTAAACTTAGGTTAGTGTTCGCTCAAACCCCCAGCGAATCACAAATTGGTTCATACGAATCCTAGAATGGGTTAATGGCATTCGTTTGAAATCTATATATCATATACTATATTAAGCGTGTATCCCTGCCAAATATTACATATTGACAGCAAATACGGAGTAACAAATTACGTCATCCTGATTTAATAACCAAATCTCTACTATAACTTTATATGTACTGAAGATTATCTCTCTGATATTTCAACAACTTTCATACTCCTTTTGTAAGCATTGGACCTCCGGTATGAATAGATACTATGTATCACTAATTCATTTTCAGGCAGAATGAGACACAATATGAAAAGTCCCCTCTTCTCAACCAGTGAACAAATGTATCAACTAATTCAATAAACTAAACTATTACACAACTTCACCTTTTTTTCAGCTTGAAGTGATTTTGACAAGAAGACAGCCTCCCAACTAAATATCAAGGGGAAAAGGGAAAGAATGACGACGACCATTATTATAAGGTCATAATGTCGAGTGATACAGACATACAAACGCCAGGGACATCAGAAGACGCAACATTAGCCAAACTGAGCCGTATGCAAAAAGACAGCGAAAAAGAAAGTAAACAAGGCAGGTATTATATGGGATACTTATGTATGATGCTACAGTTGCCCCAGACAAACTCTTCACCATTTTACATTCATAGTCGATTGTATCGTATTTGGCGAATAAAACAGGAGGGAAAACAGCCATATATAACACTACAAATGTCAATTTTCAATTTTAAGAAGGACCAATTAAATCGATAAAAAAACAAGCATAATTCCAAGTAAACTGGTTTTATCTTTTATTCAACAGAACTACAACAAAAAAAGTTGATTAAATACACTTCTAATAGCCAGAATCGACTCGAAAGTCATGCAACTAAACTGAATTTAAATTGCTTAGTAGCCCAATAAACTCAGAATAAAACTCATCTGGACCCATTTTATTCTATTTGTTGCATAAAGTTAATTACTTAGTAGCCCAATAAACTCAGAATAATCAAAATAAATCCAACTAAACTGAATTTAAATTACATCTATAAGTTCCAAATTAAAAAAAAAAAAAAAAACATATGATGCAAATCAAACTATAATTTCACTAACAATACCATAATTCAACAAATGCAATGCAAATTAAACACAAATACAACCCAAATTAAATCCATGCAAATCAATGATACACATAAGAGGGGTAAAATACAAGAAATTACCAACAAAAAAAATTATAAAGATTCAATTGAAAAAAAATAATCAAAATTCAATTGACAACCAATCAAAAATCTAAAAAGTACCCAGAAAAGAGAATTAATTTAACAAGTTGCAGAAATTTTGATCTCATGATTTGCGAAAATAATTGAAAAAAAAAACCTTTTTTGTGTATTAATTAACTGTTTATAGGGTTTTGATTTGAAACTGCTAACAAGAAACAACTAATTTAAATTAAGAAAATTAATCAGATTAAGAAAGTACCTGCAAGTGTCTGCAAAATCTATGAAAGAGGGATTTTGCAAATGATTTTATAATTTTACTCAGTTGCTTTTGCAAATGATTTTATAATCTTTTCTTGATGTTAATGTTGGATCAATAGAGGAGGAGGTGCAGGGGAATAGAGTTCAATTCTAACTAGAGGTATATGTTGAACGGTTAGTCTTGCGGAAGACGGGTCGGAACAAGTGACGGATAATGCCACTCACAAAACGGATAGGGGGGACAAGGTGGGGGTAGAGTAGGCAATGGGCCGTGCTGGGCCGGCCTGTCGTGCCTTCCCCCAAAATTGGCCCGGCCCAGGCACAGATATTGGGCTCCTCGGGCCGTGCCATGCCATGCCAGCCCATCGATCAAACCTACGCCACGGCTGGCTCGCTCAAGCACGGCCATTTTCGTGCTTTCGGGCCGTGCAGCCCGGCCCATGGGCTTTTCGTGCCTTGTCCGTGGCGGCGCCGCCGTACGTTTTTAATATTTTTTTATTTAAAAAAATGTTATATAATTGATATATTTTTAATCTTTTTTTTAATACTTTAGTTGTTGCAGATCTGCCTCTATCGGGACAAATCTTTAATTTGGCGAAACGGTTAGCTAAAGTAATTTGGATATATCAAAGGCCCTAATTTCGTTGAATAGTAATCTAATTTGAGAGTAGGTGAGCATCGTAAAGTATATTTGTTTAAATAGCAAACACGATTGCTAGAACCAAACAATAATATACTAATTTGCTTTTTGCCTTGTAGTTGTTATGACATTGAACCATCTTACAACTTACAGAATACTAAGTAACTCGTTAAGAAGGTTAGTGCTATCGGAAAATTACAAATGATTACAGATAGGAAAAAAATGAGGTAGGGCAGACTGGTAAGGTTTTTTGAGGAATTTCATTATGATGGTACAATGTCCACGAAAAGAATAACTATCAGACCCTCAAAAAACAATGAAAAAAGATTCAATAAGATATCAGATGGAAAAAGTCCGAAATAGCAACTGCGGAAGAAGACAAGATAAAAATCCGATAATTTGGTACTCGAAGTGGGTACTGATCCAATTCGTACAGCCTAGTGCAGTGTTGAGTAATTGTCGCAAGCATTACATAGTTTCTCTTGACCCTCTGGAAATGGTGGCTGATACCTACAACATAATGCACTAATAAAATTACTACTACACGGCAACCTTATAAGCGCCATTCTGTATGAGCCTGAGAGTAATACCATTTCTTGCATCAAACCGCCATCACACATGAATAAAAAACAACAATAAACATAATAGTAACACGTGTATACCCCATCCAAAACGATACCATATTCCAAAGCAACAATATGAATAAACTCGGGAGTGTTGAGATGAATCGCAAGGGCCAAATCATGTCTATAATCAATGAAATCCAACAAATCTACCCCAAACAAGCAATATATTTTATATACTCCCTCACTATATTTCACTATTTCACACAACACCCTTTTAAAGCGAGTCTTAGGCATCATTTTTATTACTTTATTTGAAACACTCAATTTTAAAAGAAAATGAACTAACCACCGATTCAATATTTTCCCGAATTAGAAATGGGACTACTGCCTCATTTAGCATTAATGAGCACATTAAAGAAAGCATGACGAACAATTAAGACTAAATTACCGTCATTTAGCCCAAGTTTTCAGTATGTGTTCAGAGGAATGATGAGAAATATTACCTGCAATCAGAGTGTTCAGGAAATTCGTATCCTCTCTTTGGCCTCTCCTAACAGACGCCTGCGTCACCATCATCATCACACTTTTCATCATCATCGCCATTATTATCGTCTTTATCATCATCAATATACTCATTATCACCACCCTACAAACCATGATATACAACATGGAGAATAAATCGTCTCGGATGGTAAAGCTCCATGAAGAAATCATAACAATTTTTAAATTAGAAAAAAAGCAATGACAACCGCAAGTAGTATTACGATGTAGAAATCATTACTATTAGTAATAAAAAAGAGCTCCATGTATCGAGCGCAATTCCCCTATTTCGCTAAACAGTTCCACCCAAAATGTTCAGGGGTATGATTGTCTAGTAGCTTAGTTAAACACGCTTTGTAATACATTGGTACCTCAATTTGGCAACTCCAATTTAACAAAGATGACCAAATAAGTTGTTACTCCCTCCATTCAACTTTTATCACCCCACTTCAATATAATACTCCTCACATATATGGAAAAGTAGGGTAATAAAAGTTGAATGGAGGGAGTAGTATTTTAGTGACGTGTTTTGGTGTATGCTCTGATCAGAGACTGAAGATCATGGAGTATGGCACGTCTCTTTGTTGGTGAGACGCATGCCTAATTCTAACCCGTTGTTCCCTATTTTCTACTCTAAATAGCAAACAACTTATATGACCCATTGAAATTAGAAAACAATTTCCAGCTTAGCCACTAGAAAATACACAGTGCTTATATCACCAGTGAATAATCTCCTTGATGTCACAAAGCGACTCCTACTAGTAAGCAAATGTCTCCTTTGTTGCCATGCAGAAAGTTTCAATGATTCACATATATCATTATACAACCAATGCTTTGTGTAAGTGGCAGCTGCCATATAATCATAGTTTTCTAATATTAACAAAAAATGTTGTACTGTGGACACCGACAGGCAGTGGCTAAAGTGCTAAACAGCTAGCCTCAAAAGCCACATAAATAACCATTTAAAGCTAGATAGATTTATATTTGATACCAATCAACTAATTATACATTATGTTACTAAATACTTGGTAATAAATACACAAGTATAAGGCTCGTGACTCTGTTCTCGAACATAACACCATCTCGTACACAATTAAAGAAAAATGACATAGAAAACAATAGTTGTGGCCTGTGGGCATTAAATATGATAAACAAAGATGAAATAGAGGGCATATTTCCATTACATGTTTTGCTAAGTCGCCAGTTAAAGCAGAACAGTCATTTATGTTATTTACACCACATAAGAACTATATGTGAAACAGTTAGGAAAACATACTCTCAACTCTCAAGCTTATCTCACATGAATATCTTTAGTCTTTACTCAAATACATTAACATAAAAGAGAGATGAAAATTATGATCACATGATTTTCTTTTAGTTTCTGCCATATAATTTAATCCATATACAAGCAACGTAGAACCACATGGCACCAAAACCTCTCCATCCTAAGATTTAATTTTTTTTTTTTCACGCAACCAGTAAATTCGTTCAACGCCCTATGCGTCAATTAATTGGCGGTATGAGTCAGTTGGGGTGATTCTGGTCATTATTATTAAGGGTTTGTTCCAACTTAGTTGGGCTGCGGTCAATTTTTCAGTTCTAAACCTTAAACAAACTCAAAACCTGATCAATCGCTTCTCACTTTCCAAATAAACTTAGTCTTTGGAGAAATCATACAAACATGTTCATTCCCTCTCCAACTTCATCTTCGTATTAACTTTGAATTAGGATAGAGGCGATAAACTACATAGAAGATGATTGATTTCATTCTCTTTGAAAGCATTAGTCCATTTCGCTTTTTTTTTTGTCCGCAAAGAGCGCCCCTTACTCTATTTCTGAAGAGAAAAATAAGGGTCGAGACTCGAGAGCTCGAATTTGTTGGGAAATTATCGGTATCATACATTCCTATGTCAAATATCAGAATAGACTTAAGACTGCCCAAATGTGACTGAACTCACAATGGCAGACCTGGAACGGGGTATGGTGAAACGGATCGAAGGTGTGATCCATGAGCGAGTGGTTGTGTTTAATGAATAAAATGACATTGGTAAGTGAAGATAATACCTCGGTTACAAAGACCACCTGTCAACTTGAATCCGTAGCAGCAGCATGCCCCTTCGGCAAAATCGACTGCAGACAAGTATTTCCAATTTCAGCGTTTAGTTTTATATTGTTCATTTGAGGGTTTATTTCACTCTTTAAGCAATATGTAAGTATATATAGTTCAACAAAAAAAGGCAGCTCGATAGTCGTAATTTCCCCACAACTGTGATTTGCAAGTACTAATGTCTTAATAGAATTCAGACTGAGTAAATGTGACAGTATTTTAGCCTTTCCTCTCCATCATTCCTGTAAATTTCTTAACTCGAACGGAACAATTACAAAAAAAGAAACAAAGATAGAGCAGACCTTGAAATCTCCGAAATACGATTATGTCTCCTGAGCTCCCTGGCCCATAGTTTATGTTAATTCCGTCAAAGCCACCACCGTCTCTAGAAACACTGCTCAACCACGCTAGGCTATGAGGCAATAAGTAACCCAGGTTATAGTGAGTCCCTCACTACCGTCTTGAAAATCCAACAGCCAAAAATGCAATTACAGAGAAAAAAATGCCATTAGTTTTAAAAAAAATGTAATTAGAAATTAGTTCAATAAATATAATTAGTACAGGCCATTAGCATAATCTCGGCCGCTCCCAACACAGCAATAATCCGCCACTGGGCTAACCCATGTGACCATATTAGGTATACAAAATTGGCCTCTGTGAATTCTTTATGAAAGCACAGTTGAGACCTAATATCATTGGCAGATCCAACCTATGTTTGATAGATACCATCGAAATATCAAATCCAAACTTCAGGTCAGCAACGGTCCTTTAGAAAGATAACAAAGTTTATACAAATGGGGTCAATAATATGTACGTCATGATAGATTCTTGCTTGCATCTAAGGCTTGTTTTAAAGTAAGCTAATTGTAATCCTTGGACTAAGTTTTGCTCCATTTGCTACTTTGCTTCCTCCAGTTGCTGTTGATGTTGATGTTGCTGTGTACTGCAATTCTTGCAGCCTTGCCATACATTTATTCACCTTCCCTAACCATCATACAAAATTGTAAGAAATGCAATCAATTCACCAGTTTCAGAAACAAACCAAAATTAAAGGCAACTTGAGGTCAAGAGGGAAATTACCGATTAATAATTATGAAAAAATGCTAAAGACAATGTAACATTATAACCACAGTACAAAGTCATCAGAACATGTGGAGGTCTTTACAAAGTTCAAAACAAATTCACATTTTTCAATCTTAATACTCTCTCATACCCATTCCAAAGGACTCAACAACTTTTCAAAGTCAAACTTATTAAATATTGACCTCAATTATACTTAGTCAAACTTTAAAAATTTAAATATAAAATTCACATATAGACATTTATTATAAGAAGAGGCATCGAAAAATTATAATTTCGACACAAAATTCATAGTAATAAAATAATGAAGAAAACGGGGTCAAAGTGTCGTATCGTAGTCCGCGAAAAGTCAAAGGTGTAGTTTGGAATGGGTAGAAGGGAGTAGGGATGGCAATGGGTCGGGTTGGATCGGGTTTTGCAAGATCCAAACCCAATCCACTTACTTATTGGATCACAGATCCATATCCATACCCGATCCATATCCAAAATTTTAAAATCCATACCCGATCCATTATACTTTTTTCAAACCCATACCCGCTCCAAATCCATACCCGATCCACTACATAATCCAAAACCCAATACGAAACTTGATTTGACTACATAAAAATTTAATCTTATATAAGAAAATTTAAATTTCAAGGTTAATAAAACCTAAATTTTCAATAATATCCACTTGGATCGAGTTCGGGTATGAATGGATCGGGTTTGGATTTGGTTCGGGTTTTCCAATAGTGGATATGGATATGGGTTTTTAAATAGTGGATCGGGAATGGGTTTTTAAAGAGTGGGTTTGGATCGAATTTTTTCCTTCGGTTCGATTCGGGTTCGGTTCGGTTTGAGTCATAATTGCCATCCCTAGAAGGGAGTAATATATTTGGCATTCTTAAACTTTTTTTGGTTTGTTTTCATCTTTTTTTAGCCAAACATTTCCGAGAAATTAATGAACGAAATTATTTCCATTAGAAGCTTTTAATACTCCAATGGCTACCTAGTAGAAATGAGAAAGAAGATAAAACACTGATGCTAACAAATCCAAACACATAAAACCAAATTTTAAAAACCTTTGATAGAAAAACATTACGGATATAATTCTACACAAACCAGTTCTACGTAGTACATGTACTTGGATAGTGGAGGATCGTCCATCTTTCTCTGAGCAACACGCCATGTGTCAGAGACTTTATCCTAGTACAACAGTAAGAGGAAGGTGAAACACTTCAAATTTCATGAGAAGCAGATGATGCATAATTCAGGTCTCGAGACTGAATGATGTACTACTCATGACTGAAGCAGACTGAACAATGCATATATAAATGAGCCAAAAAAGTCGCATCGGTGGTGTCACGTTTTCAAATCTAATCACATAGCCAACCTTCTCACCACGTTTAATACCCATTTCTTCAGCGATCCTTGAAGCAACAGCCTGGCATTTCATATTAGAAAGTTAAAGCACGCACTTTTAGCCTAACTTACAATCTAAACCCAGCAGTATTTTATGCTGTAGAACAGCCAATTGGTCCTGAGTTCAGTAAAATGCAAATACCAAGAACCACCAACAAGGAAAGATAACATAATAAGAAGAATGAGCTACATGAGATAAATAGAGTAATCATGCCTACCCAAACTAAAATAAGCTAACTTTGACGCATCTAGCCTACTCTAGCAACTACTGGTTCTGAATATTGATGTAATTGTATTCCAGTAACATTACACCACTGCCTCATTTGGGTTAAACATTAAAGGGATATTCTCTCGTGTACCCCTCAACTTTTTCATTTTCTATGATATACCCCTCTTTTCATGCAAAAAAACTTTGACCGTCAATAACTCTTGGCTATAAATTCAGAATACGATAAACTTTTTTTTCAAATTGATCGTCTTTAAAAGGTCTTCCGTTTAAAAAAAAATTCACCGATGTTTCAACTTTTAGTCGGGAATTATGGTCGGTCAAAGTTTATTCATTAAAAAATGTTTGACCAACCATAACTACCGACTACGTGTTCAAAAAGCGGTGAATTTTTTTTTCAAATTGAAGGTCTTGACGAGATAATTGGTTTGCAAAAAAAAATTACCATTTTCTGAACTCGTAACAGATAATTATTGTCGGTCAAAGTTTTTTTTGAAAAACGAGGGGTACACCATAGAAAACGAAAAAGTTCAGGGGTACACGAGAGAATACCCCAACATTAAACAAAGCTATCCAGCAACAATTTACGCTTTCAAATCGTTAAATGATACAGAACTTTGCAATTAACTACGGATTGCAACTAAATAGAAAGCCCTAAGAAAAAGTAATCACGATCAGCCAATAATATTTTGAATTGATGAGCAGCCTCACACCATCAAGATTGATTGGCATCATACCATGCTTCTAACGTACATTGGTCGCTAAACATCAAGAGTGATAGGCATCACACCATGCTTCTAATCCACATTGGCCGCTAAAATAAGTGCTTTATGTCATATATACATTATTAAAATACTTAAGTTTGTCCTCGCATCGAGTTAGCTTGTGAACTTCGAGGTGCCTGCACATTATTAAAATACTAAATTCCCTAATGTGCAGTGTAACCACATAAGAGTTATCATAAAAGTGATTTGAGTGAGCCCACGACAACTAACTTAGCTGGTGAAGTCATCGATACAGGAGTTTTTAGCATACTCCGGAAATTTACGTGGATACATAACCCCAATAATGGAGATATCTCTTTCTTAAGATTGTCTCTAATCATGTAATATATCTTCTCAAGGAAAGCACTAAGCTGCTGCTTGAACATCAATACGGGATATTTGGAATCTACTTGGTCAACATCATCTGGCTAGCAAGAAATGATAAACCCGGGTTTTGGGATGATGATCTCAACTACAAACCCAGATAGAAGTACGGTGTAAGTAACTTGAAAAGGAAAAATCACCATAAACATCAACTCTCTAAAACAAACATAAAAAATTGTACTTTGTATGAGACCGTCTTACATATGAGACCACCCATCAACATACAACTGAATGCGGAATACATAAGTATTTAGGTTGGTTTTACATGTGAAACCGTCACAAACAAGACTCGCTGCAAAATTTATCATCAAAGTCATTAGTAATCACTGAAAAATTATCAGCTCATACCGATGTCATCCTTTGGAATAGAGAAGTAGACGTCGTCAGCCGACACTGTGGAGGAATCCCAGTCTTCCCAGCTGTTCCAGTGGCTTTTAGTGTTTTCTGAAAAAACAACAACAAAGATGACGTATTTGATAACCAGTAGGCTAACATCTCTTTATTATCCTGGACCTTAAATAAAGAGAACCCAGACTTGAATGAGGCGATGTGCCGATGTCTACAGTCTACAACAAGACAAATGCACATATCTAAATGCAACATTGATTGTAAATACTACCTCTGTCCACTTAATAAATTTATAGGTGTATTTTGCACAAGGATTAAGAGCACAAACGTGGATGGGAATGGAACTTAATGAAATACCGAGAACTGAAACCATCACGACCACACATAACATACTAAAAAGAGAAGTTTCCAAATATATTAAAAATTACTCCCTCCAATTTTCTTTTATCTTCCCCTTTCTTTTGGACACAAAAATTAAGAAAGGGGAAGAAAGAAGGAATAAAGTATTGTAAGTTGTGAAATTTATAGGGGAGAGAAAATAATAAAGAATGAATAACGAATAAAGAATAGATAAAGTAATGGGAGTTGTTGATTTTTTAGGAGAGAGAAATTAATAAAAAATGAATGAAACTTACTAAAAAGGGAAAGAGGGAAGATAATCAAACTTGTGTGAAAAAGGAAAGAGGTAAGATAATAGGAAATTGGAGGGAGTATTAAAGTAGTGTGTAGTAATCCATCTTCCTGAAAAACCCATCTAAAGAGTCATTAAAGTCCTCTTCGGAGAAGCCCTAGCAGAACAAGAGTTAGCTTAAGCGGTAAGAGCTCTGTTACCCCAACCATGAAGTGGAGGTTCGATTCTCACCAGCATTATACTGCGCTCACATGAACCCAAAAAAAAAGAGAGAGAAGCTCTACCAGCCTAAACCGGTAGAAACAGCATTAACAGTCGAAGCAGAAAGCATTTTTTTGACATGGAAGATTGATCAGTAAAATAGACAGGATTACTTACACGGACTTGATGTGCTAACTGGCTAAGGCGCTCAATTCAAAGTCTGAAACTTTAAGAAAACCCTTAGCATCAAGCGGCATGTTCTCAGGCTGTTTACAAGAGCATCAAGGGCAATACTAAATCAGAATAGTTGCCAGTTACTTTGTGCAAGTGAAAAGATCGTTACAAGCGCAGAAGAGCTCTGTCCACGCTCATATTTAAAATAAAATATAGAAAGAACATCAAAAGAAATATATCACCTTTAAGTCTCTGTGGAACACGCCTCTGCTATGACAATAATCAATAGCATTTATTAGTTGCTGGAAGTACTTTCTTGCTTCATCCTCCTTTAATCATCCCTTACTTGCCTAAGGAACGTTTTTTTCATGATGAACATAAAGAAATATAAGTGGACACAGAGAATGAAGTTGCGTAACAATCTGATGGATAGCAAATATCTAATATACTTGTAATTTGTCTTTTTTGGCTTACGATTTTATCAAAAAGTTCTCCACCCATGACAAACTCCAAAACAATGTAAATCTTTGCCTTGCTAGCCATCACCTACAAGTACCACTAAAATATAAATTGATCACAGAAAGACAAGAAGAAAATATGTATTTATCAATATATAAGAACGCATTATGCAATACTGTAAGCAAAAAAGAAACAGTAATTGGCTACCTATTTAATTAACAAATTTTACATCAAAATAGGCAGGACGACCACCGGTAGACTATCAAAATGTCAGTAGAAAATATATTTACTCCTAACCTCGTACAAACAGATGATATTTGGATGTCGTACTAATTTCATGGTAGAGATATCACGCTTAATCTTCAGGTAAAGAAAAAAAGCAGGAGTAGTAGAAATTAGCGATGTCCAATACCATTAGCCCATGGATAGGAACTATACACACGGAATCAATCTCATTAATGATGCAGGTGAAACCAAACCGCTAACCCTTTGCTTTAATACACATTAAGGAGGGAAAGGAAGGGGAAGGAGTATGGATGGATGCTATTTTCCTTCCAGATCGTTCCTATGTGGAAGAATTATACTTTGACTTGTAGAGTTGTAGGAGGGAAAAAACATTCCTCCTTTCCCTCCATCTCCAAATTCCACCACCTCAAGTTGCTAACAATCAAGGGAATTAATTTGTTCCTTTCCTTCTCCCTCTCCCTCCAAATTCCTCCATCCAAGCAATGGGTAAGTGATGTTTCTCGAGGGTATTTGTACTTTCGTTAATGACTACTTACAACTTTACTAACGCTGAAGTACAATTTTCCAGCATCAAGTAAACCAGTAAGGTAGTCTTTTTCGCTCTCAATACTCAGACAAAGCAAGGACGGTACCTCAATAACAGCACCTATTGTCTGTATAATTGGATAAAAAAAACACCTATAAACAGATAGGTAGCAAAGCGAGCCCATGAATCCAAGTAATAAGCTACATGCAATCAATTTAAACCCAAAATTAAAAGGGAGGATAAACAGAAACATACAAAAGTGAGACTATGAATCCAAATAACAAGCTGCGCACGTCCCATCGTTCTTTAGCAGCGTTAGAACCAGGCGACTACAACATGCAAACACAGGATTCAGCCGGGTACATAACCCAGAAATTAAAATAATGATCATAGCTTAATAGTAATAATAGAATTAATAACCACCCGAAATGTAAATCACATACTGAAATTATCAGAGTATTTACCAAAATCAACAATTAAGATCAAACCTAAATCAAATACTTCGATTTAAAAAATAAAAAATGAAATGAAAAGGTAAGATGCCTAACAACGGACCAGCCAACGACTACTAATCCACGAAAAGCAAAGAAAAGAGGGAAAAGTTGAAGGGAACTCACCATAAAAGAGGATGAAGACGCAGCAAGATAGAGAGATGCATGGCTGAGAACAGATAATTTGGTGACGGATTTGAGGGAGGGGTAATCTGAGAAAGCCATAAAGGGGACAAATGAAGGAAGAATCACAGCAGAAAGAATATCACATGAGAGAAAGAAAGAGAGCGAGGGAGAAGGGGAAAAGCAACGACAACAACCATAAGAATAACATTTAGGGGCAAAATGGGAAAGATTTGGAAAAGTTACTGTTCTGGGAACAGTAACTCATCTTTAGGCTTTTTAAAGGTTATGAAAATGATGATTAATGGTTTAAATATATATTTTATTAAATATTAATGTACTTTTTGTTTAATAAATGATAATTAATGGTTTAAATATATATTTTATTAAACATTAATGTACTTTTTGTTTAATAAATAATGATCAACGGGCCATTCTTCGTGCCGGGTCGTGCCAAGCCCGTCGTGCCTGGTGCGTGCCGGGCTCCACCGTGCCTGAGCCGTGCCGTGCCTAGGCACGGATTTCTGAAGAAAATCGCGTCGGAGCCCGTCTCAAGCCCAGTCGTGTCGTGCCCGTCCCTCCTCGATTTTCTCGCCGTGGGTCGGGCCTGGCCGTGCCGGCCCGCGGCCCTTTATGCCAACTCTAGGTGGGGGCATCCCCATGTGCTTCCCTCTCTCCTCTATTTGGGTCATTTGTGAGGGAAAATGGTATCCGTCACTCCAAAATGACGGATACGTGCGGTCACAAATGAGATTTTGTGTATGTTGAAACCCGTTAAATATAAATACGATAAAAGCAAAATGCATAGAAAAAGCAAAATATTTGTCTTAAAATGTTTTAACTTTTAAGTAAGAGATAGGAGTAAATATTTTATCCATTTTAATACTTCGTCTTAAAAGAGAGTAATTAAAGTCGAGTAGTCATGTCTTGTATTTGTATAAAACGGTATACGTCGTGGTTTATCTGTCAAGTTTTGGTGTCGTTGTCGGGGAGACGGTGATATTTTGTTTAATTTTATTTGTCTCAGGGAACTCTTGTTCTATGACACCTAGGGGCGGACTCACCTAGTAGCAAGGGGTGGCGTCCGCTACCCAAAAAAAAAAAATGGTTTACAAGACGGGTTTTTGTTATCCCAATTATTGCTGAACAGTAGATAAGTAGATATTATTCCATTAAATGTATAATAAACATCTTCAGGTTTAATGGTAAAGGCCTTGGTTTTCCACCAATTGCCCTTGTTCGAATCCCTTTACATGCATACATAGAGTATTTTTTTTTTTTTTTTGCTATCCCATACATTAAATCCTGGGTCCGCCCCTGATATTTATTTGACACCGTTCTTACATCGTCTTTCTTAGTTTTGTTTATGATCAGGTCTCACAGGTTCGAGTTCATACCAGATGATCCCAAACCAGAAAGAACTTCCCGTGCTAGACGAAGCTTTTGGAAGGAAATTCGTCAAGGGGAAGACCTGAGTACTCTTGCCACTATCTGCAAGCATTTCCTATTTGCAGAAAACCAATCATTTGAAGAGGACAGATCTATTTCTGCGGTTATGTAACACCCCCATTTATTTAAGGGCCTGAACTAGGACTCCTCAGATAAATGATGGTGTTACCATCTCGGAAACCCGAGGCAGTAGATAACAAAGGAAGGAAACACAGTACTTTATTAAAATGTTTATAGTGATATTACAACTGGAATTAAAACAAAGTCTCCAAAATACGACCAAAAGATAAAGTCTGATAAAACTACTAATAAGACTAAGGTGGGCTAGGCACTAAGTCGGTCATCCAAGCTCTCTTCCCGCCAGCTCCCATCGGTCTAAAATACCCGTCAATCGCTCCCAATAATTGGATCATCACAGGCGTACACGAATACACAGTGGTCACCAGCGAAGGCCGAGTAGGGAAAACAATGAAACAATAAAATATGATATGCATGCTCCTCCGTCACCTCCATCTCCATCTCAACTCATATCTCATATCTCATACCCTGACAACCCACCATACCGATCCCCAGAGACTATATATATCGACCGTAGCCGATCTGCCCGGCTCGCACTGAGGAGGACACCAGGGCAAGTCTGCGAGAACCCGCCCGGGCCTTATCACAACTCACATCGTATCTCAACATCGTCACTCCTACACCAACCTCCAACTCCAATGCATATGAGATGCTCAACATAAATTAATGCAACACAATATATATATATATATATATATATATATATATATATATATATATATATATATATATATATATATATATATATATAGTGTAAAGATCAAGTAAGTCCATGTCTTACAATTGAGTCCATGAGTCCTCATCCAAGCCATTGGATGAGAAAGATGGGTGGTGGAGATCAAAACACAAAAAGGTGATTAATTAGCCAAAAAAACACTCTCTCTCACTACCTTAACTAATCCACCCTAATTATCACTAATTTCACTATATATAATTTATCATCACACCCATTTATCTCTCATCTCACACAATTCATTCACCTTCTCTATCAAAAAACCCAATAAAATCAAAAACCCAATAAATTCAAAACCTAAAAATTCAAAAAAAAATTCCCCCTCTTTTCCTCACCAACCCACCTCCTCACCCGACACCACCACCATCTGACACCACCACCACCTCCTCAACACCAGATCCACCGCCTACAGCAGCAGGCCCCACCACCGCAACAACAAAATCACCACCCGCAGCCCCCACCACCGCGACAACACCACCACCGCCCGCAGCCTCCACCACCGCGACACCACCACCACACAGCAGCTGTCTCCTTTCCCACCGTCCTTCATACCCCCACCATGACCTTCCACCTCCCTCCATTTATCCTTTTTCCAGATCTACAACAATATATATTAGATAATGCTACATACTCAACCACACACTCGCCTACCTGCCTTTGTATATCCCCTTACGCAGTCATCACACATATATAAGACTCTTTACAATGTTTTCTTTTTCATTTTTTTTCCTCTTTCTTCTCTTTTTTTGTTTTCTTCAAATACAGTGGCTTTTGTTTTGTTTATTTGTTTTTTTTTCCCTCCCTTCCACCTCCCACATGTGCGTCTCTCAAAATTGCATGGTCTTCTTTATGTTTATTTGTCTTGTTTTGTTTTATTTGTTTTGTTTTATTTATTTGTCTAGCCGTCTTTTTTTTTTCATCTTTCTTTTGTTTTTTTTTTCTTCAAATACACATGACTTTTGTTATGTGTTTATTTGTTTTGTTTTTGTGATTTGTTTTAGAGATATTTTTTAATATTTATTTTTTTCCTGTTTTTTTGTGACTTTTTATTTCTTTTTTCTTTTTTAGATATATTTTTTAGGCGATGGTTGTGTTAAAATTACACTTTTCTCCATTAAAATTACATTTTTTTATGTTAAAATTATACTTTTTTATGCTAGAATAACACTTTTTTTTTTTTTTTGCTAAAATTACACTTTTTGTTGTTAGAATTACACTTTTTTCTATTAGAATTACACTTTTTTCTGTTAAAATTACACTTTTCTTCATTAAAATTACACTTTTTTCTGTTAAAATTATACTTTTTTTTACTAGAATAACACTTTTTTCGGCTAAAATTACACTTTTTGTTGTTAGAATTACACTTTTTTCTGTTAAAATTACACTTTTCTTCATTAAAATTACACTTTTTTCTGTTAAAATTATACTTTTTTTTTGTTAGAATAACACTTTTTTCGGCTAAAATTACACTTTTTGTTGTTAGAATTACACTTTTTTCTGTTAAAATTACACTTTTCTTCATTAAAATTACACTTTTTTCTGTTAATTTTTTTTTCCTGCTAGAATAACACTTTTTCTGCTAAAATTGCACTTTTTGTTGTTAAAATTACACTTTTTTCCACTAAAATTACACTTTTCTCCGCTAAAATTACACTTTTTTCTGCTAGAATAACATTTTTTTCGGCTAAAATTACACTTTTTCTGCTAGAATTACACTTACTACTATTGGACTAATGTTACACTCTCCATGGACTTGGTCATATTCTCATATTCTCATTGGACTAATGTTACACTCTCAATGGACTAAAATTACATTCTCGATTGGACCAAATTATACTTTTCTCGGACTAAAATTACACTTTTCCGACTAAAATAACACTCTCATTGGACTGAAATTACATTTGCCTGGACTAAAAAAATACTTTTCTGGACTAAAATAACACTCTCATTGGACTGAAATTACACTTTCCTTGACTAAAATAACACTTTTTGTCATTAAAATAACACTCGTAAAATTCTAAAATTACAATAAGTTGTGATAAAATTACAAAAATTAAAAATATTATTCGTCAAAATCAGTCAAAAAAGACTGAAGTTAAACTCGTAAGACGCAAAATTCTCGTAAACATTCCTTAAAATTACAAATTTCAAAATAATATCCGTCAAAACCGCTTCGTAGATTAAAATTACACTTTTTGCTGTTAGAATTATACTCGTAAAATCCTAAAATGTCGAAAACTTGTTTAAAAAAAAAAACGAAAAAAAACTGAAACTCGAAAAGTGTTAACAAAATTTTCATAAATTTTGAAGTATAAGATAAATGGTGGTGTTAATTGTGTATGATAATAAATTAGTAAATGTATTATTAAAACTAGAGAGAGAAGTGAATTAATTAGTGTTAAGTGTGTTTCTTACTTTCAATCTCAAGCATCCATCAAGCATGATCTAAGGGATATGGGAGGGACTTATGGACTCAAAAGATATGAAGGACTTACAAGAACTTTGCTCTATATATATATATATATATATATATATATATATATATATATATATATAAATCACTGAACTGATAAATCATAAAATCATGCCGGTTACTCAATGTTGTGATATCATACTCAATACGATCAATTCAGTCAATCACCTTCCATTATATGAATCATATCGTAAATCAACAACCACGAATCAAGTCAACACAATTAAACAACAACGATAAGAAGTCAAGTGTATTCCCCTACCTCAAAGTGCCAGCAATTCCAATTAAGCAGTTTAAGCAGTCCAGAAAACAAAGCAATGCATTTGATTATCGATCCTTCACGAATCCGTCACCTAAAACAATTATGATATTTATAATTACTAACTACTAAATATAGAAATCTCTCAAAATAGAAGCTTTCCCGAAATACAATCCCGACACCAAACTTATGCCCAACTGGTAACTAAAATAACCCGATTAGTATTTGACCCAACTTCCCAAAATAGAAAGTTACTAAAGTAGAATTTCTTAAAAAATGGAAACCTTCCCAAAATAGTAACTTTTCATTTTAACAAACCCGACTCAGAACCCGATTTGAATTACTTAACTGGCTCGGGAATTAATATTGAATAACCAATATGATAATTAAAGGTTACACGAATTATACGATTAAGAAACCCGAATCAAACATTTGAACAACTCAACAACCCGTCTTTAATTATTTTAATCAACTCGGGAATTAAATTAATTAATTAAGAATACGACCGATTAACGAATTATAACGATTAACTAATAAAAACTCGTTTCGAAATCAAAACAGCCCGTCATCACCACTACCCCCTTCACACGCACCCACTCTCCTCACGCGCCACCTAAACCACCACAACAACCACCAGTCGTGGTCCCCACTTCAACCCCACCACCAACAACCACCACCAGCCTGGTCGACTGCCGCCGGCGAGTCGAACCAGGGCTGGCATTTGGCCTGGTTCACCGCCAAGCCTCACCAACCACCCTCTGTCCTTGACTTACCACCACCGCAACACTCACCAAACCCCTGTGAAACCACCACCATTCTTCTCGCCGCCAACCCACGCACACAGACCTCATAGCACCACCGTTTCGACCTCCCCCTAGTCCACGGTGGTGCCACCCAAAACCTACCCGTCTCAAACTCCCCTGAAACCCGTGTATAAACCCGTTGCTACCCCCCTGTCAATGCCGCCTTTTACTGTTGCTAACACCACCTATTACCACCCTAACCACCACCAAAACACTCGTCCCTTTCCACCCAATTCCCTTACCCTATCAACAACCACCAGCCTCACCTCTCTAAGACACGAAACAACCAACAAAACTGACAGAAAGTGAAAACCGAGAAGAAGGGTTGTGTTCTTACCTTTTTCTGCCACCACTACCGCCGCTAGAGCCACCTATGAGTGTCGAGAAACGCCCCTATCTCTTCCCTGCTGCGCCGTTAATGCCCACGCCCTCTCACTCTCTCTCGAATTGCGTGAAGATGGGGATTGGTGTTGCTGAAATGAGGGTGGCGGGTTGAGGGAGTAGGGCGTTTTGTGTTAGGGTAGAATTAGGTTAAACTTAGGTTAAAAGGTTAATTGGGTCATGGGTAAACGGGCCTGGGTCAACGGGTAAATGGGTAAGTGTAGAAAAAGAATTAGCTGTCGTGACTTTGTTCAGTTAACCCGTCTTAACAAGTTTACGAATAACTCGATTCTACGATATCAAATACGACTAAACAATTAACTCGACTCAATTAGCGATATAAAATACGGGGTATTACAGGTTACTACAACTTCATCGATCATGCCTAAATTATCTAGTCATTATGAGCCTATAGTTGTAATACCACAGGTTTATGAGCTTGGGTTACTCGGTCGAGTTGGTTGTTTGATGTTTTTAAGTTAGGTTTTGTCGTGAGGTAACTAGACCGAGTTAGAAGTTACCCGGCCGAGTTGGTCGTACTCGGCCGAGTGACCGGTCTGACACGGGTTAATAGCGCGGGTTTGATTAAAATGATTAAAGGATATATTAACATTTCATCAGTTACTAAATCATTTCTACGTAAACCCAATTACATCTTAACTTCCTCTAATCATCTTCATCAATCCCCAAGACTAGATCCTTCGATTCAAGAGTGTCTACATCTTTTGGTTCGTGTCGATTTCATCGGTAAGCATCTTATTCTTATTGTTGTTACTATCAGCATAGTTGGTATTTGGTAAACCCTAATTGGGTAGATTGGGTTTTTGGGATAGTGATTAGATTGGTATTGTGTTTGATTGTTGTTGTTATAATAGATGACGACTTCGTAAAGGAGCCCTTTTGTTGATTGCTTGATGTTGATTGAATTTGATTACGAATAAGGTAGGGTTTTCCCTACTCGGTTGATTACGTATTGTCTATGAGTATTTGCGGTTGTTTATTGCTATGTTATCATTATTGTTGATATTGGTTGGATTGGTTGGAGGAGATGGTGATGGTGGTTGTGATTGTAATGGAACTATGTCGGGGATAGTCTTATTCTCATGTTCGCCTCTTGTGACTCCTGTCACAAGGGGAATGTGCATATTAATGATTTGGGGTTTTGCTCGTTGCGACGAGCGGGAATTAGGTGGTAAGGTTGCGGTCCCCAACGGCGGTGAGAGTTACTGTTGCGATGGGTAACCTAGCAGGGCTACACACTTCGGTGTGTAGTCAGTTACTGGTGAGTGAGGGAGTTGGGGAGTGGGTGTTGGTACATTGTTATGCTTCCGCTGTTGTTCACTGTTGTTTTACTTATTATGATTATCCAGTTGACTGACCTCATTTCTGTTTTTAAAACTGTGGTGATCCATCGGGGATGGTGAGCAGTTGGCTTAACAGGTGTTGATTATTGATGGTTGATGAGCTAGTTAGCTTGCGGAGCCTGGATGGGCGTTGTCGTCATTGAGTTGTCGAGTTGCTACATGTGACATTAACTTTTATATATTCTTTTAATTAAAGTTTTTATTTATTGTTTATGTGATGCGTACTACCTCGGGCAACCGAGATGGTAACGCCCTTAATATGCTAGGGTGGTCCTTGGTAAGGAACTTGTGTATATGATTGTGTCAACATTACCAAATTTACATCCATTACACTAACCTGCTTCAGTTAAAACACAAAAAAAAAAAAAAAAAAAAAAAACAATTCCCAAGCCTTCGTCTCATATTCGACAAAAGCCGCATTTGATGACATGTATAATCTAAAATTTGAATTCCCCTCTAAATTTTAAATCGGATAAATCTGTTTTCCAATACAATAACCAAAAAAGCTAAAGTTCTAGAATAATCTAAATTAGGGATTGTTGTTTCGACATCTTTTATTTCTTGGTGACTATCTAAACTAAAACACTCAAACAAACCTCTCATTTCATAAGCCGTCTCTCTGAGTTTCTCCCTTCATTCCTCATTTCTCCCTCCTTCTATATATACTTGTTTCTTCCCCCTTTATACACACTTCTTCCTTCTACTTAAAAAAAAAGAAAAAAAATGGCGCAAATGCCGGTGGTTGGGCGATTCTGTCGAGAACAAACATTAGCAAACGTTGTGTTGGACGACGGTCAGAGTCTTCTTCAACCTCCTGCTGCACAAGCTCACATAAATTGCCTCCTTCACCATTTCACACGAATGGTGGATTACCGTTACAGGGTGTCATGTTACTTTCATAGAAGACTCGTATAATTTTGAGTCACCGTCCCAGCAAAAACCGGTGGATTTCGAAGACGTGATCGACCCGAAATAGTTGTCCAAACAATTTTAGCTAGAGGGTTTCCAACTCGGTACCCTAATGGTCAGATTGGTACCCTTCATCTCTCTTTCGTTTTGACACGGCGTATCGTGATTATAACCCTAATTTTTCCGACTTAGAGCAGAACCTCTACTCTCGCGACGATGGTCCCTTTGTCATTGGAATCTCACCCAGATCTTCATCCGCCTCCGCCTGACTCCGTTTACTATGGAGCAGGGGCACGCCTTCGGTGGTTCGCCGACCGTCATGGTAATATCGGTATTAATTAATTTTTTTTTTCTTACGAGTCCTTTTGTCATCGGGGTTCAGTGCGACCGCAAATCCGGGTCTGTATAACTTGACAACATAGCTAATCCCGTGAATTTCAAGGTAATAAAACTAGTTATTAAATAACAAAACGGATTAGGATCCTCTCCATTTATTTCTTCACATTTCCTTCTCTCAAGCCCTTCTAACTTCTATTTTTCCTTTATTTTTGTGGATAAGTTTATTTCTCCACATTTTTCCTATAAAAAATGTGTGGAACCGGGAGGCGCGTGGTTAGGAGAGCTTTTCATGAAAAAATCTATGAAAACTTAACCCTGACCGACGGAACTCCGTTCCTCCGGCCAGTTACTGATCAAGGTGAACACAATTGTTTCTTACACCAACTTTCCCGAGTGGTGGATTATTGCTACAGAAAACAGTGCATGAAGACCAACACCGTACCTGAGTTTCAATTGCTTTGACTTGCGGAAGTCGGCGGTTTCAGAGGGAAACCCGAAATTAATGAACAAGGGGTGGAAGTTGCTGACTACGATCTAATTATAAGAACCGTGGTGGAACGGGGGTTACCGGCTACGAGCAACTTAAATCTCTGTTATCACATTAGTGATTATGACGTCATTGATAACACAGAAAACTCCAAAACTAGGAGTAAACTATTGACGAAACTACACACTCGGGGTCCTTTTGCTCGTTAAAAACTTTTTAAAAATTACTCCCTTTTAAAGTTGTTTTTTTAAAATTATTCTCTCAATTTGTATTTTTTGCTAAATTTACTTACTTAAATTGTATTTTTTTCTAAAATTACTTCAAAACTCCAATTTAAGTACATTTAGCAAAAAAAATTCAAAAGGAGAAATTTTAAAAAATTTGCTTCTAAAAAGGAGTAAAATCTAATTTACTCTAATTATTATTATGTATTTTTTTCCCTTTAATTAGTCTTGTCTTGTTTTCAATTATATGATTTCAAGTCCACTAGGAGTATTAAATATTAAATATTAAATATAGGGTGGTGTTTATTTATAGACGGTTGTGTGTTTATTTATAGACGGTTGTATGGTTCGACAGAGAAATTATCGGGTGAGACAATTGTATGGTTCGACCGAGAAAAATGAATCTTTTTAAAATAAATAATGACTAATTTATTTTGGGTGGTGCTCATTCATGTACGGATTTTACTCATTCATGAACGTTAATGACCGTAATACCCCTTTTATTTTAATGATTTCATTTTAATACCCTTCTTTCATCTCGCTCCCTCTTCTTCAATTTCTCTTTTCTCACCCTAACTACCACCATCCGTCAACCACCATTCACCACCCTCACCGTCACCTCGTTTGCACCACTGGCCGGTCTTGACGATCTCATAAGTCCAAGTCCTAAAATATATAAAAAAAAAACTAAAAATTAAAAAAAAAAACGAAAAACGAAAAACGAAAAAGTGAAACCTGCATAAAAGCAGTAACATGTTCATGTTCATGTACTACGACCACCATGGTACCACTACCATTAACACCCCGGCACCATACTGGCCCATCAAAATGAGCCCAAAACTTTAAGAGAACAAAACCAGAGCTCCTTACCCTAGAATCACTCCATTTATTATTCAGTAGTATTTATTCACTACTCTCTCCTCCTCCTTCTAAAACAGAAAAATCCTCCATTCTTCTAAAAAAAGGTAAAAAAAAATAATAATAATAATAAAAAAAAAATGTGTCTTGGAAAGCGCGTCGTTAACCGATATTGTCGTGAAAAGACATACGAAAAAGTAAAAACCACTCCTCTACTCTTAGGGTTTTGTAGTCAAAAGAGCTCGAATTGAAGAACCGTGGAGAGATGGTGGAGGCTAGGGAGAAGCAAATCATCATTTATTTTTTTAACATTTATAATACTTTACATAATCTTTCAAAATAATGTTAATCATTCAATCTACCTTGAATTATAGTTCACAAATAAAAATATAGAAATTTCTATTTTGTAAAAGTTATTTAGGTTGAATTAATTACATAGTTAAAGAAAATTGAAACCAGTAATAATAATAATAATAATAACAATAATCGTGATAAAATGCTAATAAACCTAACAATATTCGTGGCAAAATACTAATAATCCGTGGCAAATTTTTAAGTAAATTGTGGAAAATATATATTTTGACGATATATTAGGGTAATATCGGTATTAATTAGTATTTTTTTTTTTCTTACGAGTCCTTTTGTTATCAGAGCTCAGTGCGACCGCAAATCCGGGTCTGTATAACACTACCAACTTGACAACATAGCTAATCCCATGAATTTCAAGGTAATAGAACTAGCTAATCCCCGTCTGTCTGAGGAAGTCGGCGATTTAACCGGTTATCCCGTAAAAGACAAACACGGGGTCATGAAAACGGATGACAACTTGATTCTCAAGACGGTGAAGGAGAGTAGATTAGCGGTTTCTGGAAAACCTAATCTTCGTTATCATATAAATGGATATCGTATTGTTCACGATTCTATCGCCGAGCACGACAAACTCCTCCATGAACTCAATGCAAATAATCCGTTTATCATCAAGTTTAAGTCCGATAACGATTTTCCAATGAAGTATCCACAAATGATTTACCGTAGTTCTGGACATGATAAGGACTGCGGCCACGCCCTTACCGTCGTTGGTTCGAGTTTCGAGATTCTCAAGGTGAAGAAGTGGAGGATCGAGGTCAAAGCTCAAGAACATGTTTTGCGTTTGCGAAAACTCATGGGACAATGATGAGCCTTATCACAGGATCCGCTGTTCTCAAGTTGAAGTTGCGTATCTTTCTTACATTAATTAATACCCTGGTTTTATTTTAAAATTATTATTACTATTGTTACCAACTAAATCTAGTTAGATTTATCCTTTTTTTCTCTTTTTTTTTCCTTTTTTTTCCCTTAATTAATCCTGATAAAAGGTTGTAATTAGTCCACTCTCAATTGTGCTACAAACTAGCTTGATTATTTCAAGTACAATTTATTACAGTATTAATTATTAATTAAATATAAAGCATGTTCAAAATCCTAGAAACAAATGACATACAAAAAATTACAAAAATGCTACATGTATTATACGGGTCGTGTTAATATCGGGTCGGGTTAATATCGGGTCGGGTCTGAGTCGGGTTCGGGCCACTGATCATCGGGTCAAGTCGGGTTACGGGTCGTCATCGGGTCGATTTCGGGTCACTGGTCATCGGGTCCTGTCGAGTTACGGGTCATCATCGGGTCGGGTCGGTTTCGGGTTGCAATATTCTCGGGTCGGGTCGGTTCGGGTTTGTTCGGGTTCGGATCGGGTCAGGTTTGCCCGCTCAGTCGCTCAGATGTATATGGGGTGTACAAGCCCTTTGTACACAAGCCTATAATAATGTGATGTCACCATATGTAATCTTTTTCAATGGTTAATATTAGTGTTTAAATTGAAATATTTTTAATTTGAAATTCAAATTTGGAGGAGTTGGTGGGTCACTTGTACTTATTTTTATTAGTCTATTTATTTTTCACCATTTTTTTAATTGTATTTTATTTTATGAATATTATTTTTAGTAAATGTTTTAATAGGGTCCTGATTTTTGGAGTACGCATTTTATTCATCGCAGTACACTATTGACAATTATACCCCTCTCATTTACCCTCCAATTTTCCCTCACTAACCCCTCTCTAATTATTTTCTCTCTAATGTCAAAACATCCATATGATCCATTCATGTAGTGCACTGATGTCGTAGTACGAGTACATTGAAATTTTAAAAAAAAATCCTAAAAAAACCAACGTATAATAATAATAACCAACTGACCGGCGAACCCAACCACCACCTTAAACTCGTTGCTAACGAACCGAGTTCCCTCCCTCGCATGCAACTCACAGATCCAAACCCTCCCATCCCCGTGCCCGTGGACGAACGTCGGCGAGCCACCGGCGACCACCGGGCGCAATAACCAACACCAATAAACCAACCATGTTATAACTTAATTAATTTAGACCATTAAACCTTAGTTAAAAAAATTATAAGAAATAGTGAAATTAATAACTAATACTCCATCATGTTCTTAATAACCCTCCCTTTTCATGGAGAGCACGAGAATTAAGGAAGGGAAGTATTATATGGTAAAGTATTGTAGTGGGGTAAGAGATTGGAGAGAGGGAAGTTATCATGTAATTAAAATAAGTATTGTATTGGGGTAATGTGATTAAAATAAGGGTAATGCTACCACTGAGTTGTATTTAAGCATTAAATACCTTCTAATTTGGGTATTAATTTAGGAATTAAGAATTAAATTACACATTAACCAATACAATTAATGCATATATTAAGAATTTATTTCCTCTTTTGATTTTTTAAATACAACCCAGCGGGTTGTATTTATCATTACCTTTAAAATAAATATTGTTGTGGGGGTAGGTGGTTAAAATAAGATAAAGTATGCGTATTGTGGTGTATTGTTGTGGAGATGAGTAGAGAGAGTATTGTGAATAGACGAAAAAAGGAAATATGGAGAGTTATTTAGAATAGGAGGGAGTATAAGATTAATGAATTAAATACATGTTCATCATATGAAAAATCGAACATAATTGAAGAATTTCAATTTGGTTGAAAAATGTTAAGGTTTCAATATTAGAGAGAAGGAAGAGAGAATTAGGTTAATGTTTTTTTTTTGGTGAGGGGCAGAAAAATGGAAATTTCGGTGAAAAAAGTATTGCAATGAGTAAAAATCGTACTGCAAAAATAAATTCCGTTTTAATATTATCTCTCTCTTGAGTCAATTTTTTCCCACCCATATCTCCCTTTACCACTGTCCGGCCATCTTCCAACCACCACTACACCCACCACCGGAGCAACACGTCACCACCATGCCGCTTTTTACCCTATCCCGACCTCCTTTCCGCCTCCCCAGCAACCCGTCCCTACTCCTCACTTAAATTGATGCAGCCGTAATGACCCAGATGCGAGCCTGTTGGTGGTTAAATGGAGTACTAATTGGTGGAGGCGAGATGGGTGTAGCAGGTGTGAAGATGACGGTCTCCATCAGTTTATTGATGCGTGGTGGTTGGTTTTAGGCGATGTGCGATGGTTGGTTGATAGAATGAAGCTATGCAGTTGTAACTCGATTCGGCATCAAGCCGAGATGCAAAAGGTACACAGCAAACCTGAACTCGACAAGAGGAGATCCGGTTGGTGTTTGATTGGTGAAGTGAGGTGAGGAGTTGAATTGGTGATTGATGTCGCTAGTCGAGAAGTGAACCGTACGTGGTGTCCGAGGTAGTGCTCACGGCTTATTGTGGGCTGATGTCGAGCTTCGATATGGTGGCTTGTGTGAGATGTAGGAGGAGTTGTGGTGGTTATCGGTCACGACGGAGTGGTGATTATCGCCAGAAATGTTGGTGGTTGCATTTGTGTCACGATGGATTTGATGATGAGTAGCCATGGTGATAGTGGTAGATTGCATGAACAAAATCAACATGAATTCGCTTTCAATTGATTCAATAATTTCTCCATTTGACCCGCCTTAACTCGTCTCAATATTCCGTCTCACCAACACATTATATTTCAACCTTGTTGATCGTACAACCATGCTTCAAGAAGTCTAGCGTCGTTGCCCGGTTCTTTCCCATTGGGTGGAGTTCTGTTACTCCAGCCCTGCCCGTCTTTTTTATGGGGAGCATTGCTTGTGGTCTTGTCAGGGTGTCTAGCAGGGTGATCCCTTGGGTCCTTTGCTTTTCGCTTTGGTTTTGCATCCCTTGGTGTGCAAAATCCGGGACTCTTTTGACCTTACTTTGCAGGTGTGGTACTTGGATGATGGCACCATCGTTGGGAACACTATGGAGGTGGGAAGAGTTTTGGATTTGATTATACCCGATGGCCCTCGTTTTGGACTACATCTTAATGTCTCCAAGACGGAGGTCTTTTGGCCTGTTGAGGATCCTCGGAGTCGGCTTCCCGGGGTTTTCCCTCCTTCTATTGCTCGACCCTTGCGTGGTGTTACAGTTTTGGGTGGACCTGTCAGTACTTGTCCTGGTTTTGGCAGTGAGATTGTGGCGAAGAGAGTGACTAATACCATTGAGCTAATGGACTTGGTCGCGAGGATTGAGGACCTGCAATGTTCTGCTATCTTAGGTAACCCTAGTGAAATTGCTGCCCCCAAACTTATGAAGAAATTGGCAGACATTTATTTCACGACGGTTGCTGCTACATCATAATCTGTCTTCTCCTTGACACCGCGCCAGCTTGCTTTGTGGCAGTCTCAGCATGGTGTTCACTCCTCTGATTGGTTGCGTGCTGTTCCCATCTCGGGGTTGGGTCAGACTATGAACGAGAGGACTTACCGTAGTGTGCTTGGGTATCGTCTGGGTGTTCCGTTATTCACGGTGTCTAGGCCCTGTCCTTCTTGCTCTCGGGTTTTTGCTGATGATGTTTTCGGGGACCACGCTGTTTCTTGTACAAGTATTGTGGGCGTTAAACATCGGCATAACCTCGTCCGTGACACTCTATTCGACATCTGCTATAGATCTGGTATCTCTGCAGGAAAGGAGGTCGATATCGGTTTGGTTGACGGACATGGTGGCTCTGTTCGTCCTGCGGATTTGCTGCTTTATTCTTGGGACAGAGGGCGTGATGTGTGCGTTGACTTGACAGGGTCTTCTCCTTTGACTCAGAGGGCGTGATTTTGTGCCCGGCCGGGTTGTCGCTGATGCTGCTCAGCGTAAGTGTGCTAAGTACGGAGATTTGTGCGCGGCAGCTGGTTATGGTTTCCTTCCCTTCTCTTTCTCTTCACTTGCGGAGCTGGGTTCGGATGTTGTTGCCTTGCTCAAGCGGATCCAGAAATTCTCGGTATCCCAGGATGCGGGGGCTCGGGTGTCTGCTTACATTTTTACTAGACTTAGCTTTGTTGTTGCTAAGGGTGTGAGAGCCCAGATTGTCTCGCGGCTCCCCACCAATTATTTCATGTAAACTCTTATTTTATTTTCACTACAGGAAAAACGCGGGAAACTGACGGAAAATTAAAGCCCATACTGACGGCATTTCCGTCGGTATTTCCCTTTCCTGACGGAAATTCCGTCGATTCGAAAGGGTCGGCTTATTTCACAAGAAAGACCATCTTGACGGAATTTCCGTCGATCTTTAAAACACTGACGGATATGTGACGGAAAATCCGTCCTTATTTATAGGTCAATAGTGACGGAATTTCCGTCAGTGTTAAGCATTACTGACGGAAATTCCGTCAGTTTGGGTGACATGTGGCAGTCCACGTAGGTTTCTGAAATCACATACACAGAGGGTAGTGACGGAATTTCCGTCAGTTTTTTAGGTTTACTGACGGAAATTCCGTCAGTTTGGGTGACACGTGGCAGTCCACGTAGGTCTCTGAAATCACATACACAGAGGGTAGTGACGGAATTTCCGTCAGTTTTTTAGGTTTACTGACGGAAATTCCGTCAGTTTGTGTGACACGTGGCAGTTTCTAGTTAAATCTGGAAAATGGGGAGGAAAACGCAGTGACGGAAATTCCGTCGGTATTTTAATATTACTGACGGAATTTCCGTCAGATGTATTAAATAACAGACCAGAAACAGCAGCCTGCTGCCTAGCCACGATGCGTTTTTTGCATCGTTTCAAATACAGCCTGCTGCCAGCCACGATGCCTATTTGCATCGTTTCCAATATAAACAAAACCTGCAAAACACATCCAATCGTCGACCGCCGCGGAATCCATTTTCACGTCGACCGCTAATGCGGGAATCAATACACAACAAAAGAGAAGGGGACGCAAATTGTTTTACATAAAAACATAGTCAAATTTGTACATTGTCTTACAAATTAAACAGAGAATTGTTTTACCATGTCTTTCATACTTACTAGACGACAATACTAACTAAACTAAAGTTCTAACCTAAAGGCTCTAACCTAAAGGCTTTAACTTAAAGGCTCTAAGTGTTTATAGGGTCAATAAAACTACCACCAATACCTCCAAACCCGTCATCACCACCCCCAAAGTCATCCCGTCTATGTGGAGTAAATTGTGAACACGTGTTTGGGGGTTGAGATGCTTGCAAATCAGCCCAAGCCTTTCTCATTGCCGCCATTTCTTCAGCCTGTTCACGAACCTGTCTTTCAAGAGCAACTCGAGCGGATCGTTCATCATTCATTTGGGTGGAAAGTCAGAAATTATGCTAGGAGCATAAGATAAAGACCGTCGGCCAGCTTTGTTAGGAGGAAGATCATACCATATTTGGGCCCCGGTAGGTCCTGTCCCAAACATCCGGTTCTTCTCGTCAAATCCTCCTACAGACCTTGTAGTAGGCCCGAATCTCGTCGGAGACTGTCCAGTGGCAACGGCCGCCTCATCTCCTCTTGGAAATCACGCTGAAAAAATAGAAAATCGTCAGAAATGATATATATATACCTATCTTTATAAGAAAGAGATTATCGTTCTTTGTAATAAAAATAAATATTAAATTAAATTCAAGAATTTACCTCAACATCAGCCGCTCGAGGGTTAACCCACTCGCCCTTCTTATTTTTCTTCGTCTTCATGAACATCTTGTGGGGGTGGCCTCTTGACCCTGAAATTATTATGGAAACAAGTAAAATCAAGTATATTTTTGTCAATCATATATATTAACCACTTTTTAAAAGCAATATAAACAATACTTACCAATTCCTTGAAAGCATCGGAGCAACTCTTCCGACCAAGAGTGTGGGTGCCCAATGCTTTCCCATCTTTCCCACCCGACTTCCTATTTGCCGTGTTGATTTTCGAATGTTTGGCAAAAGTAGCATCATTTGGCCTATTCCTAAGGTTCTCCAACCAAGAAACAGGCACCCACTTTGGCGGTTTCTTGTTATATTTTATTCCATTGATAAGAGTGGTAATCCGCCTCGTTACCCTCGCCTGCCACTCAGAATAGGATCATACCCAGGATCGATGGATCTTACATGAGTTTGTTTCAAAAAACAAGTGTGAAATTAGTTATATAAAACTTTGGAAAATTCTTATAAACTTAAGAAAATTATTATAAACTTAAGAAAATTATTATTGAAAAACATAATTACCGCAAAGTAATTCCACATCTTCCGACGCTGTGCGTTACTCGCTTCACCCCACCTAGTGAAGTACTCATCTCTCCGTGTTACAGGTGAATGACCAAGTAACATATTTCTTGATTGGTTCGTCATCCCACCTGAAAAACACATAAATATTTGAAATTAAAATCAGAAATGTTAAAGTTTTTTTAAACTTAAGAAAAATTAACATAAACTTACCAAAAATGATCCGGCCGAGCACGGCCTCCGAGAGAATCACCTGCATGTTCTCCTGTCTATTTGATGGAAATTCAGGATTTTCCTCATCCTCAACCTCTTCGTCCTCCCGATTCCGTTGAGATGCATTTGCCTTACTATTGCTCCCAATCATACGGCGAAAAATGTTCGGCATAATCACTGCATGTTAACAATTCAAATCGTTAGTATATATAAACAATTGAAAAAAACACTATGGAAAACTGTGAACTAATTACCACTTGCCTCTTCTTTAATGCATTTTATTGGGTGAATTGAGAGGTTTCTTATAACCAAATCTTGAAAATTGAAACACACTATTGATGTTAAGCTAAAACGACATGTATAAAACAAAAAACCAAATAGCTTAGAACGACAAGTAATAAAAAACGGAGGGCATATTTTATTGAATGTTTAATAATTGTACAATTACAACTAGTCCTCCTCACTATCACTATCACTACAAATCAAAACAGTTCATCATCCGAAAAAAGCACTCCCACTTCTTCCTCTGATTCCTCATTTTCGTATCTAATAAGTTCTTCAACTTCATCTTCATCCCCTTCTTCTTCGACGTCTCTGTCATATTCCCCTTGACCTCTTTCCACTGTCACTTCGTATACATCTTCATCATCTGTATCTTCCAACAAAATCGGTGAAATTGAGTGATCATTCACAACCACATCTTCTTGAAAGACACTTTCTTCAATAGGAGCATCAACTTGTGATCTTGCCTTGGTTTTAAAAATCGCGGACCACCGAATACCTTGATTACCTTTCTTAATGGTTGGATAAGGAGCATAACAAACTTGATCGACTTGAAAAGCTGCCACAAATGGGTTATGTCCACGAAGTTTCTTTTTCCCGTTTACATCTATAAGTCCATAAACCTTATGGATACTAAGTCCTTGTGGGGAATTATCAAGCCAATCACATTTAAACAATATAACCCTATAAACCCTTTGCCCGGCATAATAAGAAAGCTCAATTACTTCATTTAGGGTTCCATAGTAGTCCAACCCTTCAGTTGAATTCACAGAAACCCCATTGCTTAACGTAGACTTCAAACATCAACTCCTCCTTATAAGCTCGAAACTTATAGCCGTTGATGGAATACCGTCTCCAAGACTTCACCATGTTACTAGGACCCAATGCTAAAGCTATTATTAGATGATCCTTCAATCTATGAACCTATGAATAAAAAAATGTTAATGAAGTTGTTATATTTTTTTCAATATCTAATAAGAAATCTAAATGTATAGTTCAATTTCAAAGAAAATGTATCATCACTTACTTGATTTCGAACCATTTCGAAAACTTTTTTCTCATGTGATGCCCAAACATCATCAGAGGATGTGACATCAGGAAAATTGATTTTGATATGTGCCTCAAATTCCCTATAAGTAAGGAAAGCATGTTTTAGTTATGTATTAATTACCTATAAATTCGATCTAATTTGATAATTAAAAAACAATTGAGTAATGATGAAGTATTAACTTACTTTTCATAAGTATCTAAAAAATCTCCACAGTTCCTTAGCACATAAAAATGAGCTTCTTCATACTCTTTCTCGCTTAAGTACCTCTCGTATACATTTTCCTATTGTAGTTCCCATGTCATCATTGAATAACTCAAGTAACTTAGATTTCAACTGGTCATCGGAATTTACACCAACATCTAAGTCTTTTGCTTTTGTGTCAATGTGATCTTGAAATAAAAAAGAACAGAAATTTGAAATTTCCTCTAACAAAAAAGCGTTGCATATTGAACCCTCCACCTGAGCTTTGTTGCCAATCTTTTTTTTTATATGATTAAGAAATCTCTCAAATGGATACATCCATCGATATTGGACAGGTCCTCCAACTTTTGCTTCATAAGGTAGGTGAAGAGGCAAATGCTCCATGGAATTGAAAAAAGACGGGGGAAATATCTTCTCTAACTTGCATATTATCTCCGCAATGTTTGACTCTAGACGTTCCATAGAATCAACTCTAATCGTAGAAGTACACAGGTCTCTAAAAAATTGGCTTATCTCAGTTATTGCATTCCAAGGACCTGTCGGGAGCAACTCTTTCAAGGCAACGGGGAGTAGTCGTTCCATAAAGACATGACAATCATGACTTTTCATGGAATGTAACACCATCTTTTTATGGTCAACACACCGACTCAAATCTGAAGCATAACCATCCGGGAATTTTAAGTTAGCAACCCAGTCACATAGAGCCTTTTTCTCCGCGTTTGATAAAACAAACCTAGATGATGTGTTCCGTTTATAGCAAAGTTCATTAAAGTCTTCTTTACCCTTAGTGTCAAATTTAGTTTTACCTGGTACATCCATGATGGTGTTGATAAGCTGTTCAAAAAATTTTTTCTCAATGTGCATAACATCCAAGTTGTGTCGAATCAAAGAACGTTTTCCAATAGGGAAGTTCCCAGAATATGCTTTGTTTCCACCAACCTTCATTCTGATCTTTCAATCTTTTCAATTCTTTATCAGAAGCATCAACTATTTTAGGCAAGTCTTTTACGGATTCCCACACTTCATCACCCGTTAGTTTCGATGCGGCTATGCGATTCTCGGTTTTTTTCTTTTTAAGAAAATGCTTACAATTGTCGCCGAAAGGATGATCAGGTGTTAAGAACTCACGGTGACAATCAAACCAACAAACCTTTTTGCTATTTTTAAGCCAAAAAGATCTATGATCATTTTCAGGACAATAAGGACAGGCACGATATCCACTTGTGGACCAACCAGAAAGCATGCCATATGCCGGAAAATCGTTGATCGTCCACATTAATGCAGCCTTTAATTGAAAATTTTGTTTCTTAGAGACATCATAGGTGTCCACGCCGGTTCCCAAAGTTGTTTCAACTCTTTGATCAACGGTTGGAGGAAAACATCTAAATTTGTTTTCGATTCTTAGGACCGGAACTAGCACAGATAAAAACAGAAATTGTCTCTTCATGCATAACCAAGGAGGTAAGTTGTACGGAGTCACAATCACGGGCCAACAAGAGTATTTCGTCCCAAACTGCCCAAAAGGTTGAAATCCATCCGTACACAAACCTAGCCTAACATTCCGGGGTTCACTTGCAAAATCTGGATGCTCTCTATCGAAATGCTTCCACGCATCTCCATCACTTGGATGTGCCATTGTCCCCCTTTCTCTTAATCGAGAGTTTTTGTAGTGCCAACTCATCTCACCTGCTATGTGCTTGGTTGCATATAGTCGTTGTAACCTTGGCGCAAGCGGAAAATAAGTTATTGGTTTACATGGAATTCGCCTCCCACTTGAATTCTTTTTACCTTTATACCGAGATGCACGACACTTTGTACATTCTTCAAGATTAGAATTTTCCTCCCAGAAAAGCATGCATCCATTGATACATGCATCAATATTTTCATGGGGAAGTTGGAGTCCCTTCAGAACTTTTTTAATCTCATAAAAATTGCGCGCCATTTGATTTTCCTTTGGAATTATGTCACCAACGAACGACACAAAACTATTAGCGCATCTAAGAGATATGTTGTTCTCACATTTGATTGATAACAACCTAGCAGATGCTTGCAACAAACTCATATCACTTCCCTCAAACACCGGTTGTTCAAATTTGCTCTAACATTTTAAAGAACGAAGAAACTTGGGGGTTCGGGGTTTCATAACGCACTTCTTCATCGTTAAGGTCATCAGGATTAAGTCGATCCTCCAAAATTTGGTCAACAGTATCACGCAATGCATTTTCCACGAACTCACGGTAAGGATTCTCACTAGCATTTGTACTAGGTAGTTTCTCACCGTGATACGTCCATACATAATAATTATCGGCGAAACCATACGACCAAAGATGAATTTGAACATCTGCTTTCCTTTTAAAACCTAGGTTTTTGCATTTCTTACACGGACACCTCATTTCACCTAAATTCTTGTACTCACTACTTCCCTCCGCGAATTTAATAAACTCTTTCACCCCATCTGCATATGCTTTCTTGGGTTTCTTTTTTTCGTCTAATCTTTCATACATCCACTGCCGTTCTAATCTTTTCATGTTATTATATATCTACACATTTATATATATCATTAAAAAAGATAATAACCTAATAATAATCAAAATCAAGCATAATAAACAATAATTTAACATTTTAACCAATATAAATATTGTATTTCTTTGAATTGAGTCCTTATCACTCCAACCTAAACCCATCAATGTACGTTTTAAGTCACTAGCAAACATGTACTTGTGATTTATTAATGAGAAAAAAATTCGGCAAAGAATTCCCATCCGTTCTCCAAATACACAATATAAAATAAATAATTACTCTACATATGCATTTAGAGAACATTAAAGGAATTGTCACCAAACTCTTTTCTCATTAACAAATCACAAGCACATGTTTACTACCTAAGTGACTTAAAACGTACAAAGACAGTCCCAAAACGGGGACTATTCAAAAATTACTCCTAGTGAGTAATTTTTGAACGGGTACTAGGTCAATATGAACAATAATTTTAACAATATTAAAAACAAAACATACAACAATGACTACTTTTTCAATTAACAAAAACTAACATGATTTACTTTTCATTTTACATATCTAGTCTAATTCATATCTATTCTAATTAACATTTAACAATAATCTAATTTTTAATAATAAAATTAAATATCTATCTTAACTCAACATGCATACATTTAAAAAAAATTATAACTAATAATCTAAATTAACAACATACATTAACAACATACATCCGTCACAACATTGGCTTCTATCCTAAGTCAACATGCATCAACACCAACCCTTTTTCAACAACAATTAAAACAATAACTAATAATCTAAATTAATTAAACTAATTAAAAAAATTAAAAAGAGTAATATCCGTCAGTTTTTCACAATTCTGACGGAATATCCGTCAGTAGAAACCTCTGACGGATTAAAACAATAACTAATAATCTAAATTAATTAAACTAATTAAAAGGAGTAATACCTAATTAACTTGACCAAAAAAAATGAAAAAGGAAGTGCAGTGGTGGCGGCTGCGGCGGCGGGCGGCGGCGGCCGGGGCGGCGGGGCGGCGGCGGGGGCGGCGGCTAAGATGAGAGGCGGCGGCCTACTATTAACAAAAAAAAAAAGATAAATAAGAAAAGGAGAAGGAAAAGGATGAAGGAGAAGGAAAAAGATAAAGAAAATAGAAAAAAAGATAAAGTTAATTACCTTATAGTGATGGCGACGGCGTGGTGGTGTTGGTGGTGGTGGTGGTGGCGCCGGAAGTGGAGGAGGGTGGTGGTGGTGTCGGGTTTTAAGGAGGTAAGGGGTTGAGGCGATTTTAATTGATTTGGGGGAATTTTAGTAAAGTGAAGGAGGATCTCTTCGCGTGTTGCAGTTAATAGAAACCACTGACGGAAATTCCGTCAGTTTAATAGAAATCCCGACGGAAATTCCGTCGGTATTCTTATTAAACGAAAAATCCGTCACCGCTCACTTTATCAGAAAAATAATGCAAGGACTGTACACGTCAGTTAAAGTAAAACTTCTGACGGAATATCCGTCAGTTTAATAGAAATCCTGACGGAAATTCCGTCAGTATTCTTATTAAACTGACGGAAAATCCGTCACTGCTCACTTTATCAGAAAAATAATGCAAGGACTGTACACGTCAGTTAAAGTAAAACTTCTGACGGAATATCCGTCAGTTTTTTCAAAAAACTGACGGAATATCCGTCACTAGTTCAATTATTGTGACACCCTGTCACACACTACCACCAACTAATAATTGACCGTGTGACGGATATTCCGTCACTTTTTTGAAAAAAATCGACGGATATTCCGTCGAAGGGTAAAGTGATTTCCACCGTCATCCAATTTAACGCGCAAAGACCATTGACGGATATCCCGTCGATTTATTAGCGCGTTGACCAAATCAAAGCGCCAAAAGAATCAGATTAAAAGATTCCTGACGGAATTTCCGTCACGCTTCTTTTGGCGCCTTTGACTTGGTCAACGCGCTAATAAATACCGACGGGATATCCGCGCAAGAAATTTCCTGACGGAATTTCCGTCACACATCCGTCAGTAACCCGTGTTTTCTGACGGCCTCTTTTTTCCGTCAGTAGGGCCGTCAGTAAGCCGCGTTTTTCTTGTAGTGTTTTAATGAAAGCTGCGTGCACCCTTTTTTTATAATAATAATAATAATAATAATGATAAACGTTAGAAAGCTGCGTGCATCCTTTTATAATTAAATATTATTATTATTATTATTATTATTATTATTATTATTATTTTTTTTTATTTTTTTTTTTATATTACAAATGCGCGCAGCTTTCATTATAATAAAAATAAAAGGTTTACATGAAATTGGTGGGGAGCCGAGAGACAATCTGGGCTCCCACACCCTTAGCAATAGTAAAGCTAATACGAGTAAAAATGTAAGCGGCTACCCGAGCCCCAAAGATCCCGAGATACCGAGAATTTCGGATCCGCTGAGCAAGGCAACAAAGATCCGAACTCAACTCCCCAAGTGAAGAGAAAGAGAAAGGTAGGAAACCATAACCCGCTACCGCGCACAAATCCCCATACTTAGCACACTTTCGCCGAGCAAGATCGGGGCCGACAACCCGGCCCGCACAAAATCGCAACCCGGGCCGAGTCAAAGGTGAAGAACCCGTCAAGTCGACGCACACATCACGCCCCCTGTCCCAAGAATAAAGCAATAAATCCGCAAGACGAAGAGAGCCACCATGCCCATCAACCAAACCGATATCAACCTCCTTCCCGCGTAAATACCGGATCTATAGCAGATGTCGAAGAGAGTGTCCCGGACAAGGTTATGCCGATGTTTAACGCCCACCGTACCAAGACAAGAAACAGCGTGGTCCCCAAAAACATCCCCAAAGAAAAACCCGAGAGCAAGCGGGACAGGGGCCTAGATACCGAGAATAACGGAACACCCGACGATACCCCAAAGACACTACGGTAAGTCCTCCCGTTCATAGTCCGACCCAACCCCGAGATAGGAACCGCACGTAACCAATCGGAGGAGTGAGACCCTGCCGAGACCGCCATAGAGCGATCCGGCGAGGTGTCAAAGAAAAACAGACTACGAGGCGTAGAGAAACCGTCGTGAAATAAATATCTGCCAATTTCTTCATAAGTTTATTATTATTATTATTATTATTATTATTATTATTATTAATATGGCGGATGATCCTCGTTTTGGACTCCATCTTAATGTCGCTAAGACAGAGGTCTTTTGGCCTAATGAGGACCCTTGGAGTCGGCTTCCCGGTGTTTTCCCCCCTTCTATTGCTTGGCCCATGCGTGGTGTCTCTGTTTTGGGTGGTGTCAGTACTTGTCCTGTTTTCGGCAGTGAGCTTGTGGCGAAGAGAGTGAATAAGACCATTGAGCTTAAGGACTTAGTCACGAGGATTGAGGACCTGCAATATGATCAGTTGCTTCTGCTTAGAGCTTGCACTGGTATTTCTCTCTTCGTGCTTGCTCTATTTCTCTCTTCGTACTTGCTCCCCCCCGTGTGTTTGGTTCGGTCCATCTTCCCTTTGATGCCGCCCTTTGTTCTAGCTTGGAACGTATTGTCACCGCGTCTGGACGTGATTTTGGGGATTGACAGTGGCGCCTTGCTACATTCCCTTTTCATCTGAAGATGAAAAAATGGATTTATCGGGTGGTTGCCCATGATAGTAGAGGACTAGAGGTGATATAAGTCACGAAAAAAATGGTTGCCCATGTATCGAGCAGGGCTTTATCGGGTGATATCAAATTTCCAGGTACGACTCTCTGCCAAATTTTACGTAGGTCGGTACACCATTTAAACAATTTCTATATTTTGGAGGTGAATAGTTCAAGAGTAATACTGTTAAGTGTGATGCTGCTTGGAGGGCTGATAGAAGTTCTGGCATGGGGTGGTGCTTGTTGGACAATGATGGGATTTTAAGAAATTCTGCGCATGCTCGCTCGTTTGCCTCTTCCGCCCTGCAAGCTGAAGGTCAGGCTGCAATCCAGGCGCTAAAATGGGCCTTGGAGGAAGGGTATCTTCACGTTAGACTGGTTACGGATTGTCTTGTCTTGGTTTTGCAGGTGGCCGGAGCGGATAAGCCTATTGCGTCTCTTACTTGCATTATCCAGGATATTAAGTCTATCAAGCGTCTCGTTTTCACTTTGTTTCTCTTAGCTTTTGTCCTAGGGAGTGAATAAGATAGCTCATAATCTTACCTGAAACTCTATCAGTAAGTATCTTTGTTGTTTTGTTCTTTGTCGAAAAAAAAAAAAAAAAAGTTCAAGAGTAATATCAATAAGACTTATTTATTCGATGCCACTATCTTATTTTCTTTAAAAACGTCAATGTGATCTTGGAGTCTATAATGAAGTATGGAGGACACGTGATGTCATATAAAAAATGACGTCGATAATTGTACTAATCTAATTGTTGTTTTTTAGTAGTAATAATAGAGAACACATGTACTTCGTATCTACCAAAATAAATATACACTTCAAGAATTAGAGATGTCTTTGTTGGACCCGATTCCAACAAATTCCGATATGGATTTGAAAACCTAAATTTCGTTTCTAACTCCACCTATTGAACTACATAAATATATACTCCGTACGTACCTACTTGGATGATCGTTGGATTAAGAAGAGCGAATATACATGCGATCCAATTATATTTAGTACTTCTTTCGTTCCAATTATTTGTGGAACGTTCTTATTCTTATTTGTAAGGAGTATACTAAAACGAAAGGAGGCTTTTTTTTTTTTAACATAATAATTCATAAAATAAAAGAAAAAAGGCATTGGACGAATTCAAATAGCACACTACTTGCTCTTTTATTATGAAAAGTTATACGGAGTATAAACTACTTAAATTTCTCGTTTAGGAGGGTATTGTTGGAATAAGTTATACAGAGTATAATACTACATGCTAGATTTGTTTTCGATTTTGTTTTTATCTCATCCATACAAGTGATATTTCCACCTTAAGTGGGAATTCGCGTTAACTTGAGGTATCCTCTATGAGCATATGATTAAGGGATAGATAATATTGGTTCAATAAACACAAAATGCAAAAGTAGTGACGCGATTTACCCATATGTTGGTATTACTATTATTATACGGAGTATATTGCATGTATTTGAAACTTTGAATGATTATTACCATATAATTTTGTTGAATTTTAACTGCATTGAAAGATATAATTTGTATCAAACTAGAAATCAAGATCGAAGCAATCCTCAATCCTCATTACTCCCACTGAATATAGTATTGAATTCACAATCTTTTTTTTGATTAAAAATGGGTAAAATCCGGCGACCTCCAGCGAGTAGAGTCCCAAATAAAAGTTCACAAGAAAACCGGAAAAAAAACAAGACAACTAAAACAATGAATCCTTTCCAAAAAACAGAAGCCCTGCATATTGGGTTCAAGCACCAACCCTCAGAGCCCTTCTTTCCATAATCCTTTGTTCCTTCCATGATCGATTGAATTCACAATCTATTTATATACAAGGAATTAGTTGTAACTGACTACGCCATGTCATCAATCCGTGTGCTATTTTGTTTGTTGTCGTGTTTATTTGGTTATATATCTAGCTTGATGATCATCATAATCTCTATATGAAAAATAAAGCAAATCTTTATATGAAAAATAAGTCGATAGTAGAGGACTAGAGGTGATCAAGTCACGAAAGAAAAAAAAGGCTGCCCATGCACATAATAGACAAATTAAAGTCTATAGTCCGTTAAAACAATAAGGAGGAAACAATGGTTTTTTTTTTTTTTTTTTTTTTTTTTTTTTTTTTTTTTTTGGTGACGAGGGGTTGAATCCCCGGGGCACATGCAATACCCTGCAAACCACGTGTGCCATGTAAGACATCCTTTAGGATGACAGGTAACCGCAGCACTCCCGTGTAGGGAGTCGAGCCCGGGACCTCTCAATTCGTTGCCATTGCAACGCTTTGAAGCACTCCCGCACTCCACTACACTCAAGCCACTTTGGTTAGGAGGGAACAATGTTAGACCACGGTTTATTGGGTGATATCGAATTTCAGGTACTACTCTCTGATAAATTTTATGTAGGTCAGTACATCATTTAAACAATTTCTATATTTTGGATGTGAATAGTTCAAGAGCAGCGACAAAGCCATCATTTTAAAGTTAACGGGGGTAAAAAATTTCAGCAAGGATGAAAGGGTAAATTTTATGAGGGGACCTCGAATTTTTTTTGGAAATTTTAACTAAAAATTTCAATTTTTCAAACGAGAGTAAAGACGAGCGCCCATGCTAGCTCCCCCTCGCTCCACCACTGTTCAAGAGTAATAGCAAGACATACTCAATATTATTCAATGGCACTATCTTATTTTCCATGAAGTCATCCGATCTAAGTGATTTTGGGGTCTATACTAAAGTATGGAGGACACGTAATGTCATATCGAAAATGACGTCGATAATTGCATTGATCTAATTGTTGTTATTTTCTAGTACTCCATCTAGGTCGCAGTGAATAGTTTACATTTGTTTTATTTTGTGAGTGGGAAATAAAGTAAATGTAAACTATTAACTAAGACGGACGAAGTAGTAATAATAGAGAACACATGTATCGCCAAAATAAGCATATATATACTTCAAGAATTAGGGATGTCTTTGTTGGACCCGATTATAACAAATTCGGGTATGTATTTGAGAACCTAAATTTCATATCTAACTCCGCTTATTGAACTACATGAATACGTACGTGGATAGTTGGATTCAGCAAGATTCAATATATGCATCCCAATTATGTTTAGTATTCCCTCTGTTCCAATTAGTTGCGAAACATTTTTATTCTTTATAAGAAATATTTTAATCAAAGGTAAACGAATAATTGAGACCAAATAACAATCCATAAAAAAAACAAAAACAAGGCATTGGACGAGTCCAAATAGAACACTTGCTCTTTTATTATGGAAAAGTCAATCATCAAGACTATTATTATCTCATCATTCATGGTTATAGCCCTATTAACAACTTATTATACACAAATTTTTGTTTAAGATGAAAATACATGGCGATTATACATCAGTCTTAAACTTAAGAGATGTCAAATAGTAAGAATAGGACGAAAACAGAATACACAAAGAAAAACAAATGATTTGTATTATGGCGCTGTTTGGTAAACGACATATTGACAAATTTTTAGCTAATTCAAGGGTTTTAGCATGTTTGACCAATCAATATTCTAATTTTAGTGTTTCGTAAACAGCATATTGAAATAACACATTTGGGGTCAATATGCTGCCTACCCCAACATATTGGTTAAGATATTGTAAAATAGGAATTTTTCCTCCCTTTTACAAAGAGAAGTAACAATCTAGTAATCTTAATCTGTCAATGACCAAACACTCAAATTAATTATGCTAATTATAATATGCTAGTCAAACCTTCTGATAAAATCTACCATTTCTAATCTGCTTTTGCTGAAATTAATCCGCTATTTACCAAACAGGGTCTATATCTCAAATGAGATGATACTTAACCCTGTTATTTTAATGTTAAGACGGATACCTCCGTGTATTTTCGTCTGAAGGGAGACTAACTGCTTGTATACGGAGTATACTCTAAATAATCTCAAAGTACCTCGTCCACTTGATTAAATAAACAATTTTAATATATATTGACGTATTCATTATGACTAATTCTTAATAACGAGCTAAGCAAAGTTGATCAAGTATTAAAATTAAAATACTTTGTTATATAATAATATCGTTGTTCCTTGGACCTCTTAAAACCTCATTTTTTTTCTCAAATATGATAAAAAGCAAACCAAAAGCTTACGCAATTGTTATAATTGTTCTAGAGATTATACTTTGCATCCTTATATACACGTGTTGCAATTACATTCGTCGTAAGCGTTACGGTCACAAAATAAAGGATTTATTTCGAAGCTCCGAAGGTAGTAACGTTTACGGAGGAAGTACGAGGTTTGGTAGGGAGTCATCGGTCCTAGTCTTTTTCTCCTACTCGGCCTTGAAGGATTTCGAGTATTTCAAATCGCGGTGTTTAAGGTGCGCATCGTGTGTAATTGAATTAAATAACGATGATGAAATACGTTTGATGCCAAAATGTGGTCATGTGTTTCATCCTGGTTGTCTGGTCGATCCTTGTTCTGCATCGTGTCCTTGTTCTAAGGCCACAGTCAATTTGGGTGGGCCCCATTTGACCAGTAAGGTCGATGAGGCTGAAGCTGAGGCTGAGGCTGAGGTGACTAATGAAATTGTTGAGGTCAGGGTTAAGGGGGATCTTAGTATGGTTGACGAGATTATTGGGGTTGAGACGATGGAGGCGATATTGGACGTAGTAGAGTTAATCGATGAGAAGAGTATAATCAAATTACCGGAAGATATAATTGAGAAAATAATAGTAAATGCCATGGTCGTATCAACCATGGGTAAGGTTTATTCAAGAACTCGGTATTTATGGTGATACCAAAACTAAGTCTTGTCACATTAACCTAATTAGTTTTTACTATCTCTTTTTTTAACGTAGTTTTTATTTTCTATAACTTATTACATACATCGACTAAATTTGGTATCGATCGATTTGATCATTTTACGTATTGATGTAATTAGATTTTCCGTGTAAATTCGTGTTAAAAGATTGTAAAAGCTTATACATTTCAATACATTTAAAAAACTAGCTAGCTAATGTATGATGATCATATAATTAAGTTGGTGTTTTATTAAGGAGTCGGAACTGAAGGATCGATAAATTGGAGAATATCAACATATAGGGAGTATGTATCGTTGTTTTTCATTTTTGTGTCAATATACTCTTATATAATGTCATATAAGGATAGTAATTAGTAACAATGTAATGAAAGAGAGATTCGAACCTGCGACTTATTGTTATATCAAGTATATATATATACGTAACAGGGATCATTATATTATGAACAAATTCATGCATGTAAAATACAATTTTGTTAGAATTATCACAAGAGGTAATATTAATTGAGAATATATTTCGGAATGACATTTTTTATTAATATATTTCGGAATGACATTTTTTATTAACAAACTCACGTAGTCTCGAAATTGTATGTGTATTGACTTTTATTAATTTGTAATTTGTAATTGAAAGTCAATTTTTTTGCCATTTACTTTATTTTATTAGTTAGCCGACAAGTGGAATGGAAATATGGAATCAATCCTTCCAAGTTTTATGTACATAGGTTAACATGATAGGATAGTACGTAGTAGGATTTGTTCTATTTAATTAGTTTGTTTTGAAAGGTCCACATAATAAGTTAATTAGAAAATTTCCATGGAAAAGTAAAATAAATAAAAATCCGACTTTAGAAAAGTTCAAAAAAATAAAATTCCTCAATGAAAATAATAAGGTTATCACAAAATCTCATTATAAACGGCATATATTCGTCTATAACTAAAGAAGGGTCAAATACAATACCACATCCCTAATAAGACAAACAACAAGTGGGGTGGTAGGGGCAAAAAATGTCACCACTTTCAAGCTATTTGACCCGTCTTTAGCTATAGACGGATATATCCGTCTATAGCAAGACTAGCTGTAACGCCTGTAAGGTTATAGTGTTGTACTGTTGTTTGCCTAATATTGCCTAATATAGAAAATGAAATTTTATGTGAAGACTTTTCTTTACTTAAACTAAAATACAAGCTCTTTTGTTTTGTTTTATTTTATTGATGACTTGAGATGTCACTTTTATAGTTTTATGAGACTTTTTACACATACATCAAATAAGTGGCGTATATAAATAAAATTCCGAATTTTGTACAATTGAAAAATTGTCTAAATTTTGATAGTGGTGGCTAAGAAGGGTGGGGGAGATCCGCTTAATCACGATTAGAGTTGTTTACGGATCATCCTTATTAAAAATGGCCTGTTTAACCCGCGAAATAACGAGAATGGTCAAGAAATTTTCAAAGGTTCAGTCCCTTAACCCGCTTATCTGTAGGTCAAAAGTTTTTTTAATTAGTTTGACCTATGTCCAATCCAAACTCACATATAATCACCTCTATCCTACGCAGCAAAGTCTTTTCCAATAAAATCCGTCAATTAAAAAATTGTCCCTAAAAGGGAATAAGGAAAGTTTTATTTGGTCCGTTATATTGCTACCAATAATTTACCAACTTACTAATTAACTTCAAAATAAAATTTAAATCACCTTACCAATAATAAATTTTTATATACATGCATTCAATAAGTTTCTACGTAACTTGAGAATTCCATAATTTTACTCCGTTACCAAAATGTATTCAATGTACTAATTATTTTCTAAATCTCCAATTTCTTCAATTCCTCTCAATTTATTAATTCATATTCACTTTCAATAAAATAAAACCACCCCCAAAAAAAATGAAGAATCAACAATTAGAAAGATTTTTACCATTAACAAACAAGTTTATGACAAAAATAGGATTTCTTTTATTTTTCGGAGTTGGGATTTTAATCGGAGCTTCATTCTTTACTACTCCTTCCGTCCCAGTCAATATCGGTAACATTAGTAGCATTTTTCTTAATGTGAGAGTCAATAACTCCACATTATCCTTACCAACACCATTACCGCCACCATTAGATTCACCGTCTCCGTCACCGATATTTCTTGAAACAACGGTCCCACCACCGCCACCGCCACGATTACCTTTTTTGCATAACATGGGAGATAAGGAGTTGCTTTGGAAGGCTTCATTAGTGCCTAAAATCAATAATAATAATGTTACGTTACGTAGTACTACTAAGATTGCGTTTATGTTTTTGATACGTGGCGCGTTACCATTGGCTCCATTATGGGAAAAATTCTTTCATGGGTATGAAGGTTTGTATACTATTTACGTTCATGCAAATCCTAGGTATAATCGAAGTTATGGTGAGGATTCTGTGTTTTTTGGACGTAGAATTCCTAGCAAGGTACGTCATTGCTCTTTCTTTACGTTCTTTGTTACTCATTACGTAATCATTTGTTTACATTTGACTAAAGTTAAAAAAAGAATACGTAGCCCACAATGTGAATTAGAAAGGTTATTTTAGAGAATCTTACTCGAATTAAAGATAATCGGATTTAGTTGGAAAATAATTTCTTCGTTTTCGATTTATTACTCATAATCGGGGTAATTAACATAACTAAATTGTAAGTATTCCTTGTTTGATCATGTTGAAGGCAATAAGTAGACTATACAATAGTTGTACTGGAGAATAGAATCCGAGATTTGTAATGTGTTTACTACTTTACTTGAACTTGGACATATAAATCACGAGCTTTATTTGAAAGAATCCGAGTTCCATCAAAAAAATACTAAACTTAAAAAATTATGATGAAACTCAAATTAATATATATATGAGCTCAATTACATTTTAATTTTGACATTAAAAAATTAAAATATAAATAAAAAATTATATAAGCTCGAAAAAAAATACATATAGGCTCAGTTAAATTTGTTATGGTTGTCTAATGCTCTTGTACAACCAGTTGTAGTATTTGCGTGTTGAAGGTTAATCAAAAACAAATTCTAGTGTATTGTTTTGAATTTAACAAAAAAAAATTTCCCTTAAAAACATATTTAGGTTTTTGCAAATACCTTGTTCAACATTATGACTAAAGATCGTAATATGCGACATTTTCTTGTTTTCAACTCCAAACAACAAATTTGGGAAACGTAAAAGTCAGCTATTTAATTGCATTAAACTATTAACTTTTTCATGAATTTGCATTCAATTTACGTCTGTTCAAGATATATATTGTGGCGACTTAAATTTTTTAAAGAAGTTCGTTATTAAAGAAGTTGCATTGAACTATTAGTAAGACGGTCTTATTAAAGAAGTTTGTTAATCGGGTTTATTAAGCAACTAAATTTAAATGAGACGGGATATTTGAATTAATGAATTTGTTTTACACTATGAATAAATAAGACGATTTTATGTAAAATAACAGATTATGTTATTAGAATCGCACGTAATTAACCATCCTCTTAACCCGATCCATTTCGAAATTACCCACACTCGAATTTACCAGATCCAATGTTACTCTAATCTTACTATCTTACTATAATGATCTCTAATTACTCTCATACAGACAGTACGTTGGGGAGAATTTAACATGGTGGAAGCAGAGCGACGCCTACTAGCGAACGCTCTTCTCGATCAATCAAACCAACGATTCGTTCTCCTCTCCGAAGCATGTATCCCACTGTACAATTTCTCAACAGTATATTCCTACCTTATTAACTCTACTAAAAGCTACATTCAAATATACGACGAAGAAGGTCCTACTGGTAGAGGCCGTTACAGTTTTTTCATGAGCCCTCTCATTCATCTAACCCAATGGCGAAAAGGGTCTCAATGGTTCGAGATGGATCGCGAGCTAGCTTTTGAAGTGATCACGGACCGTACATATTTTCCGGTTTTTAGGATGTATTGCAAGCATAATTGTTATGGGGATGAACATTACTTACCAACTTATGTGGGTATCAAATTCTGGGAGAAGAGTACAAACAGAACAGTCACCTGGGTCGATTGGTCGATTATCGGTCCTCATCCGGGTCAATACGAAGCACATCGGGTCACAGTTGATTTGTTGATAAAGTTGAGGACTAACTATACCTGTGAATATAATGGGGAGAAGACTAACATTTGTTACCTGTTTGCTAGGAAGTTCATGCCTAGTAGCTTGGTTCGACTCTTGATGCTTGCTCCGACAATCCTGATGATCGGTTGATGAGAAAAGATTCGGGTTTATTGAATATCAACCTCGTTTTTTGTTTTTCACCAAATTTTTTGGGGAAAAGCAAAATTTTGGCGAATAATTTACAACAGTTGTAAATTATTCGCCAAAATTTTACTCGAAATCCTAAATACACTGACATAGGCCGAAATGGTAGGATAGTTGAAGCAGTGTTTGGTTTTGTATAATGTTGAAATATTAACTACGGCAATTGATGCCTCGAGCACAAAGTAAATGTTACAACAGACACCGTTAACATTTTATTCTTCTACTCCGTATGCTTTTACCCTTTCTTCATTTTCATTTATCATTAATCCGTTGGAATGATGGCCGCCGGTGTCTTCACATCTCTAAGCAATGTACTAAAGTAGCCCGTCCTTAATCGCTGAACGCAGCAAAGATTCCGGTCATAAAATGTAAGATAAAAAGCTTATATATCAAGATAATGGTGACTGGGATAACTGAACATAAATCAAACCTTTTTTGATAGGTAGGGATTGGCACACCGAACTCTTCTGTCAGTTTTTTGTAAGCATTCTGAAGCTGTCGTGTCACGGGTCCCACATTTCCGTCTCCGACCAGACGACCATCAATTTTTACGACCTGGCAAGAGGTAAACACATCAATCTCCAAAAACATATGGTTGAAAATTTTATGTTTTGAGTTGAAAAGTGCGGAACTTACCGGGCTCAGTTCTCCCATGGTTCCAGTTGTCCAAACCTGAAAATAAAGCAAGTCAATGACCTCTCAAAAGGGGGTTCTTCCATAAGCATGATTAAGGGATGCCGGAATGGATAGCATTGCACAGATAAACACAGAAGGTGAAAGTTATGCGATTAACAAGCGTAGGTTAAACAATCATCTTCGCGTTAAGTCACCGTGTGGTGTTAAGTGTTACTCACATTAGCAGAGGGACCCCATAGTTTATGGAGTCTTGAGACGCCAAATGTTTTTTACTGACGGATGTTGTTTATATCGTAAAATATGACTACTATAAAAAAAATTCTGACCCATGATCCCGAGATAAACATGAACAAACGATAAAATAGCAAGTCCAACTGCACAAGGTCCATGACCTGGACATTCAAAATGTTTGGATGGAAGGATTTGGAGGAAAAGGAAAGGGAGGGAGAGCAGGGGATTTAGAATCAGCAATCTTAAAACTAATACCTCATCTGCTGTGTGGAACTCTGAAAGGCTAATTCGTCGCTCTTCCAAAATAAAACCTTCCTTCATCACAAGGTCCATGACCTGGACATTCAAAATGCTGATATTTTTAACAACTTACAAATTTATTCCATACCCAATAACAAGGCAGTTCAGAAAATTTCAGAAAATAGTCCAAACAAAATAAATTCAGCAAATAAAATTTAAGGAACAAACTAAAGCTCAAGTCACTCAAGTAAAGATATATGGAGTAGTACTTCGGCAATGATCACCCTTGGCGAGTTGTTATTTTCTGCACTAACAAGAAGCTTTTTCGTAGTTGGACACAAGGCTGCACAACTGCACTAGTTGAACTCCCAGACTAATTTATCAATCGGAAATCTAATCAGTCCACTAAATTTTATGAGAAAGGCGCGCTTTAAATGGGTCAGAGGATTAGGCTCATGATCATTTGAGTCAATTAAGGCTTTACCGACTAGGCCCACGATGGACGCCATGGACCAACCAGTGAGGGGTTAAGAAATTTCCTATTAATAAGTGCTTCCGGAAGGATTTGAGCCTTTGATTCCAAGAGTTCAAGTCACAAGGTAAAAATTCACTCACTAATATGAACTCTATTTCTTCTCCTCTCATATGGAAGTAAGAATTAGGTAAAGTTTACTCTAGGGGATCAACGCAGAGCTTTCAGCTGAAGTAAAGGGTAACAATTTTGGGAAAGAAGATTTTATAACTTACAGTAGCACGAGTTATTCCAGGGAGACAATAGTCAGCATGTGGCGTCAGAATTCTGCCTTTTTTCACCATAAACTGCAAGAGGAGAGACTTCAACATAAGCCAACATCCGTGTCTCACTCCTGAAAATTTTAGCATTGATAGCATACGACAACTTTCTTGCTCCATTATTAACGATCGTTTCCTTTTGTAATTTTTTTTTTTGATTTCAGATTGATGGTTTTATAGAAGAATTTGTTGTCGTTTATTAAAAAAGATTAATTGCTTATTATGAAACAACTTCTCTATGTTGTTTAACAAATGAGTACGGCTGTGTACAAACGGCCCTCTTTAGTCTTTACCCTGTCTATGGTAGGCACAAGATGACCAGACCTTCTATATTTTGGAAATAAAATGATATGTGATTGCATATGAGAGACTGTTTTGTCACTGCAAAAATGGCAAAAACTTGTATTTTGGTTGTGGAAGATGAGATATTGCACAAAAGGGCCCCACATTAAAGAGTGAAAACTGAAAATTAATAATCTTACAATGTTAGTTGCATTTGTTTCAGAAACATATCCATCCTTATCCAGCATTATGGCATCATCAGCATGTGCATTATTCCCTTCTATCTGTATCAGATAAACGAGATTATTCAGAGGAGGTTCATATCTCCAAAACGGAAGTACATGACAGACATACCCACTCAAATATTTAAAAATCCTCGAGAAGTGCATGAATAATGGAGCATGGAATTCTGATCATACGAAAGGTTAATACCAACATTTTCACGTTACCTTGGCGAGTATGTTGTTGAGAAGATTGTTATGGTGAATTTTTGAATCCAAATTCTGAAAAGCACATAGAACAGTTAGTCAAATGGACTACATGTTGACCATCAATTTATTGATCACATGTACAGTATTGGATCCTGTAAAATTCTTACGAAGAATATTTTCATCATTTCTAAACATCAAGAGTAGAATTCACTTGAACACAAGTACATAAAGCCCCTTCATAAACGTGTTGTCTCCTTTGAAATTAGGGAGGGGAACACGGGCTAGAAAAATCTTCGTTGTCTTAGCCAAAAAAGTGTTAGGTGAAATATTATAATACTGGACTAACTAGAGTCTTTAGGTGAAAAACAAATTAGCCTTTAAGCTCCATTTGCTTTGAGGGAAATTTTCAGGAGAAAACTATTTTTAGTGGAAAGTTTTTAATAAAAAATAAAGAAAAGATAAATAGTTATTTCTGGTTGTAGAGATCAAATGCGAGAAAAAAAAAAGAAAAGAAAAAGAAGACGGTGGAGGTAATATAGGCATTCCATATTTTGTCAGAAATTTCATTTTCCCCTTTAGACGAAATGAGGAATATTTTTTTTCCAAAACAGAACACACACCCATACATAATCACATCAGTTTCTTCTGGAAACTGAATGATCAATGTAAATTAAAGCAGAAAGAGAGTAGACATGAGAAAGACAAATATCTGAAATATATGCAGAGAAAAATGTAAAAAGTCTTACATTTGGAGAATTTCGTCGGGTAGAAGCAGTGACCAACACTATACCCTTCGTGTTATCATACACAGGTGGCTTCCATTCTGGAAGCACTGCAATAATAGAGAATAGAGAAATTATTTTCTGAAGACCAAAAAATAACTGAAGAATCGCAGTTTAATTAATCAACAAGTCTTGTACTAATTTGTCTAACACATAAAACCAACTCAAATACTTGTGTTTTTTCATCTGACTATATATGGTAGATGGGTTGGTCTCTCACATATATAACTGTACTCGTATAACTTTTTGTGTTGATTGATCTAAAATACCACCAAAAGTATGCACAAGGTAACCATAACTTTAGCTGACATTCATGGAGACTGAGCATTTTAGTAGATGAATGAAAACCCTTGCCTATTCTATACTGTTTTTGGAACAGGACACAAGGAACCAAGCCCTCTCATAATGGTACAACATGTAGTTCGCACGATTCGAAGCCCATCTGAACATCTGCCATGATCGAAGAAACAAGTTCCTAACCACAAACTATTGCCTACATTCCTTTTAGTATTTAACATCCTAGTTACTTCATCTCATCCATCACTTTTTGATTAGCTTTTGCAGAAATAATTACAAAAAATAGCAATGTTATGAAGATGATTAAAAGCCACGTAGAATCACCAATCAAGGTGCAGCCATATAGATTGAATGCAGGACTCATTCCAGAAGAAACCTGCATAATATAAAAATCGTTTGTTAGAAAGCACATTTCAATGTATGTGACTGCTATATGGGGGAGCATATCTAACAACAGTATCATCTAACAAGAGTTTAAACTAACTCAGGGCTCACTAAAGAGACATTTTAAGGGTACTATTTTCCCCTACTCTTTGGACCCAGCCTACTTTGGAAGGCTTGGCCCCAGGTGAGGTTCCGCTTACATCTCACCCTCTTAAAATTAAGCACTTGAGAACTTGAAATAAAGGCTGCTTTCTTTAGATTCAGTATTTTTATTGAAAGCGGAAGTTCAAAGCAAACGCTCCAACATCAATTAGAAACTTTTTAAGAAAACTAGTTGATGTTACCATGAAGTACAACTCCACAGTCCACATCAGTCTCTCCAGAAGAAGTCTGGAATTCTGAATTTAAACATTTACGAAGAGAAGGTAGAAAAGGAAATTACCTTCTTCCCACGAGTTAAACTTAGACGGATATGGGCATTATCGAACATGCCATTCCTTATAAGAGTGGTAACTATAGCTTCCTTCACCTGCATTGAGTATATGTACATGTAAGAGCAAATAGTATGGCTCTGTAGGTGAAAATCATTCAATATACAGCCATAATCACCTCCTCGCGAGTTGGAACATTGTTGAATGCCAAAGCTTTTGCTGAATCAAATAATCTGCAGAAGCCATATTTGGTCCAAAACAAGGTATCAGCATTACAAGTTTACAACCCATATTGAGTTAGAAATAACGCGTGACAATCATGATCACGAGAAACTCTTTTATATAGACTTCAAAAAATAGAGATCTCTCTCTTAAAAAAATGCCGTCATAGGAAGAAATTACAACAACATTACACCATTGTCTCAAGTGCTCCCACAAACGACAGGATAATGGAGGGACGGGGACGCGGGGGGGGGGGGGGGGGGTTGGATGTACGGAGTCTTAACAATGTAATAACATCTAGAGCATGTTGTTTCAGGATGACCCATAATGTAAATTGCGTCAAACATTGCACAGAATGACTGCTACTTGACCAAAAAAAAAAAGCACAATCAATTTAGAGAGCCCTTTTATTTTATTACTATACAACATAATCAAGAGCCAACGAAAAGTGTCCTTGGCTCCAATTTTCACTGACCTGTCCAGATGCTCCTCAAGCTTAAATATTTTTCCTTTGTAGATTCTGAGTCCTTCCCAGACTGAATCACCCCCTTGTACCACTGAATCAAAAACTGAAACCTTGAACAGGCAGCAGTACAAAAAAAAGGCGACAAAGATTCGAGTGGTTAGTGCATAAGCAATAAGCAATAACCAATACAAGAAAAAATAAATCAAGACACACTCAACAAAAATAAATAAGAAACGAAGTAAAAGAACCCCAGATATATTGTAGTTACCTTTGCACTTTCACGCGGTAAAATCGCATCCCCTACCCATGCAAGCAGCTTCTCATTTGCTGGCACAGGAAGACTGGGAGAGGGTAAGCATGGACTCAAAGGAGAAAATGATCGCTTAACACGGCGCTTAAGGAAGTCATAAAATGGTAAACATTGTTCCAACAAGTCATAGTACGAAGGTGGAAATGGCTGAGACATGAAAATAGAATAGAATTACCAAAAGGAAAAGCCACTGAAAAACAAAACATTGCTACAGTTAAAGGAAAACACAAATCAGAGCGCACTAATTCAACAGCATCTTAACATTCAGACACATGAGGGATATAGGCATAGAGCCAAAATATATTCTTGAAATTTCATTATAATCATTTTTTTTACAGTAGAAGACAGTTACCAAGATTACACTCTTGCAGATATTCCATTCAGTAATTAAAAATACATTGAATTTCAGAACAACTCAAAAGTAAAAAATATGTTTTGAATGATACAGCGTGAACCTTCCCACAAGGAAGCACCTACTCTTCATACCCAATTATTAAGATTAGTATCAATGAACTAAACACAAACTGAAAGAAAACAGAAGACCAAACCTTGGGATATTTGCGTTCTGTTTTAAAACCTGTTGATTTATGCACACTTTCATACCACCATGGAGCCCATACACCATCTATGGGTTTTGGACCAGCTTCCCATCTGCAGAAGAAGAAATACATTTAAAATCTTAACTACAGCTGCAACTTGACTTTTGAGTCAATTGAAAACTACATCCTTTGTCCCAATCATTTATTTACCTTTGATTAAAATACCCCTAACAAAGAATAAAAATGATAAACAAATGATTGGGACGGAGGGAGAGTATTATTTTAAGGAACTCTGTGGAAAATGCAGCCAAGAGCATTTAAGTGGCCAAGTAACACCTATTAGCTAATTATTCAATCACCCTGTGGCAGTCAGGCTAATAAGCCATTAGCTGAGGTATTAAGCTCAGTATCAATGACTCTTAAGCACAGACTGAATCTTCAATACCAAATTCCGTCTATATCTTATCAGTTTTATTAGGCATGCATGACAAACAAAAACATACACAGTGCCGAGAGATGTAAATGTATCCATGCATTACACAATGATGGAATGATCTTTTATTCTTCATAAATTATCAGTGTTGAGAAGTTGTGAACAGAGAAAGCAGTGTTATTCGTGCAAATTCCTTACTTGAGCATAGCAGGCTGGAAGGGGATATTCAGATCCTCACAAAGACCACGTAAAGTTCCCTACAACCACACAACGGAAAGAAGAAATATTTATCAGTCTTGGTGCGTAAAAACTACTAAAAACAAGAAAAATACATAAATTTGCAGCATGGAGTTCTAGTTACGGTAAACAAAAAATAGGATCGGTAGAACAAAAAACACTTTTCACTATGCATGATTTAGGTCACATCGGCAATTTAATTACTAATGGAAACAAGAAACTGATAAAATATAACATGACTTGCAGACAGTGAGACAACTGATATCCCATATCCCATTGAATGTATAGACGCCGTGAAATGTCAAGGAAGCCAGTACAAACTTCACATTGGAACAGGTTTGTATTTCTCGTATCTTACAATTTAGCTAGCTAAGTAACAAAAAAAAGTGACCAACAAATTCACATTCAACAAACATGTCAAGATAAAAACTGAAGTAGAAGTTTGCATTAACCTGTGGATCTCGTTGAAGTTCTCCAGCATCAACGATCGCTGGTGGATTTCCCAGATCATGTAGCTCACTGTATATGGTGACCAAAGTAGCTAAACCAACCTCGAGAAAAGTCGGGGGCGCAACCTCATTGAATGATGGCTAGCAAACAAGTTCAAAAAAACTGAGAATATGATTATAAGGATTTGATTTCATCATCAGAAAGTTCAAAATATTTTGTCCGCTTCACATGATCCTCATTGATAATATTATTAGATATATGAATTATTAAAAGACTTAACGACTAACCAAAATCCAGAAGTTTAGGAGCATACTTACCAGAATGTCCAGTGGATTTCGTATCAGTATGATGTGCTTTCCCCTCTCCATCAACTCGCTTGACAACCCAGGAAGGCGTTGTTTAGCCATGTGCTGAGACCAAAAGTAGACTACTATCAAGAAGGCATTCTTTCTTTGCCTAAAATTATGAATACTCGTGAACGTTGACAACAATGGCAGCAGTAACAACGACGATGTTACTCCAATGCCTCGAAGGCTGCCGCATATGAAAGGGAAAGGGAGGGTTGGAGACTCAAATTTATGCTGTCTTACTCGTGTTAGCAACACCGAGAGACCATTTCCGGAAGACCTATAATGAAGAAAACTAGTTAACATTCTCAAGCAACAAAGATTTATATCGGTTTCTAGTGAACATTCTCAAGCATCAAAGTCACCACAACAGCGCATGCAAGTCAGCAAGCAACAGATCAAGTAGGTAGAAGACAATTTTTTCAAATTGAACTGCTTATAAAGAGCAAAGAAGCAGCATCTCAAGCGTGATACAAAAATAGACACACAGCAGAAATCTCAAGCGTGATACAAAATAGATACATTACCTTACAAAAGCGAAATTTCTTTCGCCCAGGACCAAAGATAACTTCTTTCACAACCTTCACTCCATCAGATTCCTAGTATAATTGGAAAAGTATTCATACACAAAATATAAAGGAAATTAGTAATAGGATGATCATGAAATCAACAGTTTAGAAACGAGGATTCCAAATTCACGTGTGAAACTGTGCAAGTGAAAACTAGGATGCTTGATTTAAGTTTATAGACTTGTAGTCTATATTACTCCAACTCTTCATATTACTTAGCGTAACCGTGTCCTATACTTGACACTCCGCCATAGGTATACCACTTGACACTTCATTTAAAAACTTAAACCGAATGTGTCACCATTTTTCATGAAATAGCCCAATCCGACACTTGGCCTCACTCCCATGTCAAATACTTCTAACCGAGTCTGAGTTACATAGCTGATAGTACCAATATAGTCCGAGTTTCCTCTGCATATATATTTGATAGTGATTCTTTAAGGAGTACTGCTACTTATAAGACTCAAATGAAGTTCCTTATCTTCCTTCGCATCATTGACATCATCACAAATATCCAACAATTCCCTTGCTTATCTTGGTTCATTTCATAGTCCATGTTCTAACAAAGCTGTTCAACGAAGATAACATAACCTGAATTTGATATCCTACCAGGTTACTTTCCCATGTCTTTTTTTTTCTCTTTCTTTCATTTTCCATTGATTTAGAGATTCCAATGTTATAAGACCAACTAAGCTTATCAAATACCACAATTAGGATGAAATGACAATCTATAGAGTTATAAAATAGCTATATATGAACAATTAAAGACTTCTATAAGGAACCAGTGTGCTCATTCCACTCACTAACTAAGGCTACTTATGAAACATTCACATACCATTGTGGATAGAACCTCATCACGGTAAGGCCGCTCGGCACCAGTAACCTGAAGAAAAGCTCCATACAAAGGTTCATCTAGCACTTCAGTGTCATCTCTCTGAAAACAAAGTACAAAGTACAACACTAAGAAACATGCAAACTTGATACATTCTACATTTAGATCCTAGAATGGCAAAACATATCCAATATACAATCTATTACTACCTCCGTCCCGATCATTTGTTGTCCTATTCCATTTTTGGGTGTCTCAGTCAATTGTTGTCCTTTCTATTTTAGGATTGCATTTGATGAGAAATTTGATCCTTCACACTCAATTTGGTCCACTTGTCATCTTATAATTGGCCCCCTCCTCTTTCCTTGGTCTTTATGCCAAAACCAAAGGACATCAATTGAGCAATTGACCGAGACCGAGGGAGTAGTAAATGGCCATTGACCAACTAGAATGGCTCATCACATTATTCATATAGCAAATTAATTCCACATTCCCATGAATCCCAGCCCACATTAATTTTATTCCAACATTCAAGAATCTTAAACTCTTTCAAACCCCTCTCATAGAACAATACTAGTCCTATGTTACTCCAAGTCAACTATTACGCCTAAATACTTCATGACATACCCGTGTCCAATACTCGACTCAAACACAACATGAGTTCAACATTTTGGTACTTAGCCGTGTCTGACACTTGCAGCTAAGTTAGAACTAACATAGACACTACAACCCCATTTAGTACACAAGATTGATCTTTGCACAACATCCACTAAGCTAATTGTGATCAATTCTATGAAACCCATTATAAGAAAAACATGGTATGGAGCGACATTTTAATTAAAGGTAAACAAATGATCGGGACGGCGAAGAAGTAAACATGGCATGCAAGAAGTGGAAATCAAATGAGTTGTATGATGAAAGAAAATGAGAAGAAAGAGAAGATACTTGAGCAAAGGAGTACATGAGACTGGTGCTGAGAGACCGAGGTGCAGACCATGAGTGAATCACTTCAACTTCCGCCATTGATGTCTCCAAAGTGTGATCAATTGAAGCTAAATGCTTTAATCTTGTCTAAATTACAGATTTAACAGTAATGTACGTTTTTATCAAGTGGGTCAACTGTCTTTCGTCCTTTACTTGAGTTGTCCGATGCTCAGATTGCGATTTATGATCATTTGATCAAGTCTACTGCTCGTATATACGTAGCCCTCCCATCCCTTACGTTTTTCAATTTTTGTTTTAAAAAGTTCGATTAATTTTTTATTTTTTATTTTTTTTAAATGGGTGTCTATAATCACAAATTCTTATTTGTGACGAGTATATATTGTATATTTTTCTTTAATGAATAAAATCATGCAACGAGGAAAGACACATAATTTAAATACGATGTTAATAATAACCACGCCAACCAAATATATTTATTATCTTAAATTGATGCCCGTGCTGAAAATGTCACTCCTAAAAATTAAGACGAAGATAATGAAAATGATAAAGATTTCAACCTCGTATCCTAGGGGGGCGTTTGTTTCGCGCATGGGTATGGGTTTGGAATCGGGAATCATACCTGGGTAGTATGGGGTTGGAACTCCATACCTCATTCCATGCGTTTGTTTCAATTCCGAGTGGTATGGGTTTGAAACTCAATTAAAGCTAAAATATGTTAATATACTGTACATTTACAATATTACCATTTTCATTTTCACATTATCTCATACCCACCCCCTCCTTGGGTATGAGAAACCCATACCTCATGGGTTTGAGGTATGGGTATGAAACCTTATGTTTGACAAACAAACACCTGGTATGGCCGTATGGGTTTGACGCATTCTAAACTCATACCTCATGGCTCATACCTTTTGTGTTTGAACCAAACACCCCCTAATTTAATCGAATAAGAAGTAGAAACCCAATGTGAAAGTGAGTTTCGGATCAATCCCACGTCCACAACAATTAGGTAAGTAGCTCATCAAGGGTCATCACTCATGTAAAGTATGTTGTACAGGTACAACTGATTGTGGTCCGAAATTGTCAGTACTCAGTAGTCTCTTATCCTTTCCTATGGGCCATGGCCCACGAGGTTTTGATATCCAATAAGTCTGACTGAAGACGGATCACATTTCGTCACAAACTGAAAACACGCCAAATATGACTCATTTAAGACGAAATGTAACCATTTTTAGATAAAAAAGTTACCAAAACAATCTAAGGTGTAACAGTTTGTCATTAAAATGGTCACATATGCCGTTAAAATGACGACATTTGGCCCGTCTTCAACTTGTGACGAAAATTATCCGTCTTCGATGAGAATTTGTGTTTGATGTCAATATGTCACATCATTATACTTTTAGGCTTTTAGTCGATTACATCCGAGGTCAAACACTCAAACTCTCTTGGAAGAATGCTATAGCACCGTGGCAATATTACGCATTTTTATAATATTTGACAAGTATGGAAAAGTTAATGATTCTTTAATTGAACTTGTAATTTTACGTCTCAGATATGAGATGGAATACACCTTACTGGCTCCCGCCTGTTGAGCATCACCGAGATAGGGGATCTACTGCGCTGTGGGGGTTGGATATACGAAGCGTTGCCACGATGTTAAACTACAGAGATCATATAGTATTTTCAGATACACAAGATTCAACTCAATGTTGGCAATTAGTGGAGTGTTGGATACCTCTACGCCTTTGTATCATATCATGTCGATTTCAGTGAGCAGCTTGTTGAATGCCAAGGAAGCTGAAAGCACCTGATATCATATCCCATAAACTTCGGTTTTCTGAAACTGTAAGCTTTGCCCGGAGAGCCTTATTCTGTTTTTGAAGCTGAACCTCGCCAAAACACAAGCATATAACAGTTTAAAATTAACTTGTTTTGTACGGTATGAGCTAGGATTATGTTGATTATCAATGTTTCAGTCCTTAATTACCTCATCGACTGTGGAAATAAGCTCTTCTAAGGTAGTCTGCAGGGACGCAATTACTTTGGCTGTCACATTATCCAAATCTGATTCTATCTCTTCATTTGAAGTTGGGTAAAACATGATCCCTTCATGTATGAACAACTCTTCAAGCAAATCTACATCCTCAGCACACATTCTCTCCCGCAGCTATACAATAGAAAGTCGCATATTACTTATTTATTTATTTATCAGGCTGATAAATTGAAGTTGAGGGCCTGCAGTCTGCAGATAAAGGATACGAAGGATTAAAATCTTACCTTGCTCAAAATTCTCTCGCACGCAGCGTCTTTTTCTTGAACAGAAGGTTCTGATTTGTTGCTTTTCTCTTCAGGAGTGGTTACACAGGGAACTGCTTTTATGTGTTGTGCCCTGATCCATTAAGAAAATTAATGTTGGGAGTAATTTTTTTGGAACTCCATAAAACAATTGTATACACACACATTTTTAGTATGAAATATGCGGTTTCGTAGCTGCTAGCTTATCCATAAAAACACCCGACTGACCGTTACCATAGAGGAGAACAGAACAATCAGAAGAGCTAAACAAGAAGACAAAACAAACTTATACCAACTGTCCAACTGTCTCATCAGGTTATTTATGCTTGCTTTTAATAGACTTTTTATGTAAGCACATGCAGGTAAGGTGCGGAGCCCAACACGCACTCTTCACCCCTCAAAACTTGCCTAAAAAGGAAATGTAAACTATTGGACCAGACAATACGAAAATGGAATATGTAAACAACCTCATGAGACAGGGGACTACTGAATAGGAGCTGTAGTGAGTATTTTCTTGTACTATACTCATAAATTACAATAATGTCATCATGAGCACACGCCAAGTATTGAGTAATTGACTGAAATCGAAAAACAAAGTTGCATGTCCAACAGGGTAAACTAGCATTATATATATAATCAGAGTTCAATGAAACAACCTTGCACCAAAGCGAAGAGTTGATAGAGTTTCTGATGCATTTGAAGAGCTTGGTGAACAGCAGCACAGCAATGCCATTCGGCAGCTACCTCCCTGAAAGACGAGTTTCTGGCGTTTAACAAATGACATATATGACAAATATATAATGTACTAGCATGAGAAGATGGAGAATTAATAACCAGTGCATCTTGCAGCATTCGTGTAAGCTTAGAATCACGATAAGGGATATGGTTCAACTTGTTTTGTGAGCTACATGTCAATGCATTTACAACTTTTCCCAGAGCTGTCAAGGATTTGTTAATTGTCTTGGCCTCCTCCAGAAGCCTCCCTTCCGCCCCAGTTTTCCCCACTTTCTCAGAGCCTGCCAAGTCGACGAGAATCAATTTCCCCATTTTGGTCCTGCAAACAAGTATCAGATGAGAAATGTTACCCTTTCATCCCGTTCATATTGCTCTTTATCTCATTTAACTTTGCTGGTCAATCGAAGTTAAGTCTGACCAATGTTTTCTCACAATGTACACTATCTAGAATTTCTTAAAAATAGTTTTGATAAATAAACAAAAAGTATTTCATTTTAACTCTACAAATGTGTGCAAAATTTAACGATAAAAGTTGACATTTCTTGAACACTAGAGTCAAATGAGGACAGTAAAAATGGAATGGAGGTGATATTACACAAGGACATTCGTCTCTTCAACAAACTTAAACTTCATAAAAAGCAATACCTCTTATCAGATGGCAAATCTTGCTGGACTGTCAATATGTAAATGCAGTGACTTCTACTGCTCGCCACATTCATCTCTATCGAAAGGAAGTCCAAAACCAAAAGCACCAAAACTTAGAACTTTTGAATAAGGTAAAACCCCAACATCAAAGATTCAGTAGTCATAATGTAAAAGACAGAAGATACTAACGGGTCTCTCCGACTGCCCTGTTTGCAATTCCACTCTACATGTTGAATGTCCCATATCAGAAGCTACCGAATTAAAAATGAATTAAAAGATGCTAGAAGCCATTCTGAACTCACAGATAAAATTTGCAATGCATCAGCAGCCTCCAGCACAGGGATCTGAAATTCATTACACCAGTTACATAAGGATGTGAAAATGCAGAATTTATCAACAAGTTGAAGTCCAACATCAATTTCACATGCCTAATTTGAATGTTTAACACAGTTAATGAAAATGATTAAACAGGCTATTGAAAGGTAAATTAGACATATTTCCAGCGTAGTAATAGAACAAGAAGAAACACGTTTTTGAAAGGATACTTCCTGAACTTGAAATTCAACACAGTTATTGAACATACTGAAATTCATTTATGTAGCATATCAGGGTTCATAATCGATGTTAAGCTCACCTCAGTGACTCCCGACAACAAAATCCCTTGAGATTTGTTCTCCTTGATCTGTATGTTATCCTTTGATAGATCGAGAAGGTCCCTAATAAGCACATTAGTTCATATCAGTCGCAATTTCTTAAGACAAAATAGCAATCTGACCCACGCAAAATCTTCACATGAAGAGAGCAGGACAATATCACTAACTACTGATACGAACCTCACTTTTTCCATGTAAATCTCAACCTGCACAAGTGAAAATAGTAAGTCGACCAGAAATTTAATAAAACTGTCTTCAATTAGGAATAAACCAGCATAGTGGAACTGTGGAAGTACCATTGACAATTTAACTGAGTATGTTGTTGCTTCTTGTGAAGAATTGATCATCTCAAAAATTCCTTCAATAACTCGTGGCACGAGGCCTTTCTTCATGTCATCAGTCGTTTCAATGCCAGGTCCCTGATTTTAGTGTTCCTTTATCAGCTCTGGACATAAATCTAAGTACAAAGAATTCACAACATGAAATCACCTCCATGCTGTATGTCTTTCCAGCTCCAGTCTGCAACCAGATAAGACGGAGCATGTTAGCATCATACAAGGGTGAAAACTGAAAACCACATTGTTTCAGAACAGAGTGAAGACTGTCTACAATCATACATCAGACCCCCTTACCCTACTGTAGGCAAGAGCATTTCACTCCGTACTTTGTAAACGTGACTATAGTGCAATTTCTTTAAGCTATTTACTTGCAAGTTAGATAGACAAATGTATGCATTTCTTCTAAGAAATGCTTCAAATGGCGAATCTAGCAAATTTGTGCTCCAGTGGTCTTATTGGCTAAAACAACTCAACAAAATCTCAAGATCCATAGATGGAATAAAACATGTTACGAGTGTTACACTAGTATGACAGAAACCATTTGAATATTTGATGCAAGGCTCACCTGTTCTATAATCTATACATCAAAGAAGTGTTTTCCAACTAACTACTTTTACGCTCAAAATAATTTCAACATCAGAAACACTGGCACAGTAACTGAAGTTCAACATACCAAATATGTAATGAAACATTTGCTGATCACATCCCTGAATGTTCCGTAACTAAAACATGAAACACGCGAAAACTCACCTGGCCGTAAGTGATGATTGTCCCATTGATTGCATTAATGGCATCTGGAAAATTTGCATCACAATTGAAAACAGTAGAGAAATCAAATTAGCATTTTGTCTGAATTTCAGCTCTCTTTCAAGCAATTCGTCAAACAACACATAAACATCTCCGATTTCACCACAAATCAAATCAAAACAACAACTAATCTTATACACTACTTCGTAGCATTTATATGTCATACAAAGTACATAAGCAACTGCTACATAGCGCCAAATACTAACATCCACCTAATAAAACGCCGTAATACCATTATTAAGAATCTGAATAGAATTCGGCAATTCGCTGCTTGCTTTTGTGACAAACACATAATTTCAATCAAGACATTTAATGTACTAACCTATACATTACAACTAAAACATTTCTTTAAACAACAACATTCACTATAAGCAGCAACATTTCATCATGATGTTGCTCTCATAACCGACATTTTTAAATAGTTCTGCCACGAAATATAACGACTAAAATTTAAGCATTATTTCTCTAAACTATAGCATTACACTATCAGCTGCTACATTTGATCATAATGTCCTATAACTGACTGCTTTAACAGTTCCTCCTCGAAATATACCGACTAAAATCGCATTATTTCACAATTTTCACACAAACAAGAATTCATACATAAAATAAAACAGTAACTAGAACATTTCACTATCAGCAGCAATATATGATCATGATGTCGCAATACCGGTTTTTTAGACAGTTCCTCCTCAAAATATACCGACTAAAATCGCATTATTTCACAATTTTCACACAAGATAAACAAGAATTCATACATAAAATAAATCAGTAAATAGAACATTTCACTATCAGCGGCAATATATGATCATGATATCGCAATACCGGTTTTTTAGACAGTTCCTCCTCGAAATATACCGACTAAAATCGCATTCTATCTCAATCTTCTCACAAAATAAACTAAAATCATACATAAAAATCAACTTTACAGGAAGATTTCGTTACCTTGAACAATCGGCAAGGCTAAAAATTCATAAACACTAGCTTGAGCAGAATCATCGTAGAACACCTTATCGAAATTGAACGTCAAATCTCCGTCTTTCTCATCCTTTCAATTTTCACAAGCGGAAATTAATAGATTATCAACATCAGATAAAATTCAACAGGAAAACAAAATTCATACAAAAAAGAGGAAAAATCACGAAACCTTGAAATTGAAAGAATCGTCGTCGATGCGGTGAATGCTTACACTAGTGCCGTGATCTTTGATTTCGCTGGAGCTTAGAGGCCGGAATCGAGCGCAGATTATTACCTTAGACATTGCGGAAATCGTCTGCGAAAACGATAATTGAACGCGAAGAGGTTAGGGAGAAGTTTGAATTGATTAAAAATTGTGAATTATTGTTGTATTGTTGACGGATTTGAGTGTGCGATTGTGTTGTGGAGTGAGAGAGAGGGGAAGGGAAGTGGTAATGGCGGGAAGTTTTGGAAGGGAGACGAACTTTGTGATTGAAATCGGAAGTTGCTAAACTCCGTAATTGCCCTAATTAGATTTGGCACCTTGACTACTTATGTAGTTATGTTATGTGTAGTCATGTGGGTCGGTCTGAGGCCGGACTGGATCGAACCAAATCAGAACATGTTTTGGACCGATGCCCACCCCTATGGACTCGTACCGAAAAATTGAACCGAATCCGGACCTAATTTTTACTATTCATTAACTTCGATTTTAATAAATTAAAGATAATAAATAATCAAACTACTATTCTGGCGTATTAAATTTAAATAATGAGTAATATTAACTTTATAATGTCATTTGAAGGTAGATAATAACGTGTTTCCTTCTTAAACTTATACTAATATTTAGTCTTGAAAAGCATCAAATTCGGTCCATTTGGCTCGGAGTAAAGTAATCGGTCCTGAATCGGACCGGACTGAAAACCAAAGGTCCAACAAATGAGGACTGGACCTTAATAAATTCGAAAAAGGTTGTGTCCAAATGGTTCAGTTGGGTCCATTTTTATGGTCTGGACCTAAATTTGCTCACCCCTGTTAATCGTGGCTCGAGAAGCGGCCCATATGTAGAGGCAGCCTAGGTCGATTCAGGCCCGAGCCCAATGGAAACCCAAATAAAATTAACAAGACTTCAATGAGTTCAATCCATATAAATTGGAGAATTGGAAGGGTACATTAATTAGTTACACAAATGAAGCAAGCCTTTCCATGATTTGAAGCAACCTTCATGTAACCAATCATTGTCACTTTATCACTAATCACACAAACAATATGCCACATTTAACACCCTCAAGATTAATTACCCATTAAACAACTCTTTTGTCTCTATTAATTACAAAACCGATTCTTATAACGTATGACAGATTGATGTACAAACTCATTTTTACCATATTTAGCGTCTCAATGAGGGTCCCAATAGCACACATTATAAAAACCGTTGTGCAAAAACAACATACATTAGTGATAAATGATAATCTAAATTTCAGCCTAATGACTTCTAGAGTTGCAACTATATCCACATTTAACTTGAGAAATAAAGGATACATGTATTGATGTTCAACACAAGAAGCAACCTTTTTTCTGTTAGATTTCCATGATTTAAAGCAAACTTTTGTTGCCACCAACCAATAAAAAGTATAAAGTTAGTTCCAAATTTTATGTTAATAGAAATCCAACAGTAACATTTCACCAGCCATGACAAAAAAAACAATGTTTCTTCATTTTATTATCTTAGCATCTATTTTTACACCTTATGTAAAATCCACTGATTTTAACTATCCTGCAGTGTTTAATTTCGGTGACTCTAATTCCGACACTGGTGAACTCGTGGCTTCCGGCCTTGAGTCCATGGGTCCTCCCTATGGCCAGACTTACTTTCACAAACCATCAGGAAGATACTGTGACGGCCGCTTGATCATCGATTTCCTCAGTAATAAACCTTTTTCATTTTTTCATTCTGTTTCATGTGCTGTCAACTTGACAGGATTTGAACCCGTGACCTCTTGGTCACACTGGCTCTAATACCATAATAGATGAACCATCTCAACCAAAACCTTTATATTTATTCTTATTAAGACACATTTGCTTATATCAGCAAATTAGAGCGAAACCTGAGTATTATTCTGTTTACAAATTGTAGTGGATGCAATGGACCTGCCATTCCTGAACGCGTATCTTGACTCAGTTGGTGCACCAATGTTTCGCAGAGGTAGTAATTTTGCTGCTGCAGGATCAACAATTCTTCCAGCTACGGCTACTTCAGTTAGCCCTTTCTCATTCGGGATTCAGGTGGTTCAGTTCCTCCGATTCAAAAATAAAGTTCAAGATTTGTCGAAAAGTATGCTCATCATTTTTCTTCCTCTTTCTGAAGAAAATCGCTATTTCAATTACAAAAATACAGTAAATATCAGAGTAACTTCTTTCTTACAGGTAGAAAATTCGACAAATATATTCCCGGACAGGATTTCTTTGATAAGGCGCTTTACATGTTCGACATAGGCCAAAATGATCTTGCTGGAGCATTTTATTCAAAGACTTTGGATCAAATTCTCGCCTCAATTCCTTACATTTTGCAAGAATTTGAAACTGGCATTAAGGTAATGTACCTATATGTCGAATTGTCGACTGCAGGCAACAAATGTCGTCAGCTGGTAAACTCTTCGAGTAACAAAGTTTAAAACTTGTATAGTAAATATACGTGGATTTTTAGTATTTGATGTTATTTGACATATTTAGTTTTTTGATTTAATTTTTTTTTTTAAAAAAAAAACTGTTCTCGTCTCCTTTTTTACCAACTATTTTCTTATATATTTTACTTGGTTTACTTTATTCCGTATCCTTAATTTCTAGTTAGGTTTTCAAAATCGTTTTTAATCTTTATTCTCGATTTAAATTTTAATTTTTTACAAAAAAATCCGGACTTCGATTTTAAAACCTATAAATTTATCTTGGTTTGACTTTATATTATGTTTCGCTCTTCCTTTTGTTTTTCATCGAGTAACAAAGGGTAATTTTATTTGGTTTTAGAAATTGTATGATGAAAATTAAAAAAAATGTTTAAAATCTGTATAGTAAATATACGTGGATTTTTAGTATTTGATGTTATTTGACATATTTAGTGTTTTTATTTTTTAAAAAAAATTGTTCTCGTGTCCTTTTTTACCAACTATTTTCTTATATATTTTACTTGGTTTACTTTTAAGGTATTCTGGATCCTTAATTTCTACTTCGGTTTTCAAAACCGTTTTTAATCTTTATTCTCGATTTAAATTTTAAGTTTTTTTATAAAAAAAATCCAAACTTCGATTTTAAAACCTATAAATTTAAATTTACCTTGACTTGACTTTGTATTATCTTTCGCTATTCCTTTTGTTTTTCAATTTTTCCTTTTTTTTTCGAATTCTGAGGTGTGCGTTCATCCATGGACGGTTCTAAAGGATGATTAAGGCTCTGATGTTGTTGTTGTTGTAGAAATTGTACGACGAAGGAGCAAGGTATTTTTGGATTCACAATACGGGTCCACTCGGATGCTTACCACAGAATATAGCCAAGTTCGGAACTGACCCGACAAAATTGGATAATTTAGGGTGTGTTAGTGCACACAACCAAGCTGCACAGCTTTTCAATCTGCAGCTCCATGCTCTAAGCAAAAAACTGATGGGACAGTATGGAGACGCGAATGTAACTTATGTCGATATATACACAGTAAAGTCTAATCTCATTTCAAACTACTCAAGATATGGTGAGTAAATATCGCGTCTGAAATAATGAAGAGTCGGAGTAACACAGGTTAAAGAAACAAACAGTTAAGCCCTTCTGAACAAAATTGCAGGTTTTGAGCAACCGATCATGGCATGCTGTGGATACGGAGGAGCACCAGTAAATTACGACAGTCGAGTGATGTGTGGGCAAACTAAAGTTATAAATGGAACATCAGTCACAGCCAACGCATGCGACGACAGCACGGAATATGTAAATTGGGATGGTATACATTATTCAGAAGCAGCAAATGAGTATGTTTCATCACAAATACTGACAGGAAAATATTCTGATCCTCCTTTCTCAGACAAGATGCCTTTTCTTATAAAACTCAAGTTCTAAAACACAATGTATATATAGTGTAATGTATGTAATCTAATTCATTATCAAGTATTTTTCTTAATTTGGTACAAGTTCTCAAACTCATGGAAATCGGTCACGGCACACACAGGGCCGGCTATTAGCATGTTCAAAAGGTTCTGAGAACCAGACTCATACCCAATCATTTCTTCTTGTTTGTTAGCTGAGTGTTAGGTTTGAATATTATTTGCTACAAAAACTAAGATTTCCTATTATATGAGATCTCAAATTATCTTGTAGAATTGAGCCTCTCAAATCCATTTAACGGGCCCTGGTCACACAAGCGTTTTTAACATTGTAAAACAATTATTTTTCCGCGTCTTGTCATGGAATCTACAACTTTTATGTAGTAATGAACTCAAAAGTTTTAACACGTAAATAAATATTTCTGGGTTTTGTCCGTGTGTCTATAAAAGCATTTACCGTTAAAATTAGATCCTTCTTGGAAAATATTTTTTCTCAAACCAAGCATACCTTAAATGCCATAACTTAAGATTGTACAAATGGTTTAAGGCTTTAAGCAATCAAAAAGGTATTGGATGTTGAAGGGACTTTAGCAAATGATGAGCTCATGGCATCAAAAGAAAAGGCTAAAGAAAGTAAGAAAATGAAATGAAAAATAAGGCTAAAACACATAAAAAAAAAAAAGTGAATTGGCCCAATGAACCATGCTATGCTAGGCATGTAAAAAAGCCAAAAAATATGTCCCTTAGCCCACCTCCTCCTAACCCATCATATTGCAATGGACCATATAGGGTTGAAAACTTATTTTTTACCCGAACCGTGTTTGTGTTTGACCTGTGCCGAAGTTGGTCAAGCAAGCGGGTTAGCCTGACTTGACCATCGGGCCGCTTCTCCTACTGCCCACCTAACTTGTGAAGTAGCCAAATCGCCCGTCCCCCAGGTTAGCTCTCCCAACTTGGCCTAACCCTAATTCGTCCAAAACGCTAGAATAAAAATAAAAGATTGGTCTAGCCCACCTGGCCAGGCTTGCCCTACTAGAACTCGCACTGAGCCAGGGTCATGCCTGAGCTCAAACAGATCAAGGTCAAGTGGCCCAACCCAACCTACCCCTGATTCAGTTTAGCCCGACCCATGACCATCTCTGATAGATAAAGTGTAAAGGGTGAAACTTGAGTCACGGGTGATCGGCTCAACACGGTTTTAACACAACTGCCCTGCAAAAACCGTGTTGACCCGATGACTCGAGTCCATGACCCGACTTCCACCCTTTTTAACACCTTACCTATAATAATCCCACAAACATTATCCCAACCCCACACTATCTAAACTCACAAACTCCCTATGGCAAACACCTTAACATTCCAATTTCCATGGCAATTCTCCTCTATTCTCATGCTTCCCTCAACTCACATTCCAAACCCAACCAACAAAACACTAAACCCAACTTACCTACACACAATATCTCCTTAATCTCTAAAAAAAGAGAATTTATTTTACATTCATTATCTCTTTGCATTGCTTCTTTTACTACCCTTAGGCAAAATAATGCAGTTTTTGCTGCTGAATCTTCTCAAACTCCATCAAAATCATTATTTTCTGGGATTTTGAATACTAAGTCATGGTTTCAGTTTTATGGAGACGGGTTTTCTATTCGGGTTCCTCCTCAGTTTCAGGATATTATGGAGCCTGAGGTCTATCTATCTCCCTTCTCTTTTATTTTTACTCTCACCGTCTCAATCATTTATTTATTGATTTATCGTAAACAAATAATTGGGACCGAGACCGAGGGAGTATTTTACTGTGTTTTGCATTATTTTTTTGTTGAATGTAGTTAGTTATCACTCCCTGGTCCCTACTCCCTTCAACCTGATATTTACATTTTAACCGATTGGTCCGATCATTTGTTTATTTTTGATTAATTTAATATTACGAGAAAAAAAAGTAAACAATTGACTGTGACAAAAAGACTAAGACTCCTTTCGTCCCAATCATTTTGTGATTAAAATACTGCTCAAATAGAATGAAAAAAAGGTAAACAAATGATTACAACGGAGGGACTAGTTCGAAAAGCAAGTAGTTAGTTAGTTAGTTACTCATTTGATTGTGAATTGGTTGCGGATGAAACCTTGATTTAGCTTGGCAGTTGGCACATATTTCCTCCGTCCCAATCATTTGTTAATATTCTTTAGAAGGGTTATTTATGGACGAAGATTGGGACGAATGATTGAGACGAAGGGGGTAAAGCGTTTATATGGAATTAACAAAATTGGTAGTTATATAAGAGGAACAACATTATCAACATTATCCCAGTACCTCAACCTCAATGGTTCCTGCAAATGACGGGGTATGGGTTGAATGTACGCAGTCTTACTCTTACCTATTGTTAACACCGAGAGACTTGGTAGTTGTTCATGGTTCTATGTTTAGTGTTGTGTTGTGTTAAAAGTATAAAATCGATCTTGGTACTCCAACCATTAGCTTAACCATTAGCTTAAGCTTTTGGTTGAGATAATTTTTTTGACATGGTATCAGAGCCAGTGTGACCAAAGGTCACGGGTTCGAATCTCACCCCCCACAATTTTAAAGTGGAATATCAGAGCCAGTGTGTATGTGTTCTGCACTGTATGTCTGCGGATCGATCTCCCACAACTGCGATTGAGAGGGGTTTAAATACCGTAATCCTTGGACACGCCCCGAAATTCGGATTAGTCGGCCCAATATGGTTCGGATTACCGGATGGTTTAGACCAAAAAAAAAAAAAACAATTTTAAAGTGGAATATTAGCACCAGGTATGGGGGGAGGAGGGTCTGCAGTTGCATCCACACTTCAAGCCCAAAGGGCATTCGTGTGAGGGGGCTTATTAAAAGTATAAAACCGATCTTGGTACTCCAACCATTAGCTTAAGCTTTTGGTTGAGATGGTTTCGTGACATGTTGGATGCAGGTGGATACTGAATTTCATTACCCTTGTCTTATATGACGTAGGTTGATTTTTCCGCGACTAATGTTGATTCAGTTCCAATTTATCTTTGAAGGATTTTAATCAAGGCTTATCGCTTTATGGAGATAAGGCAAAAACTAAGACGTTTGCTGCACGGTTTGCATCTACTGATGGGTATAGAACTGTTCTTTTCTTCTCATTTTTGCTTGCCTTCATGATTGTTTACTCCCTTTTCGGGAGTTCTCGATAACTAAGGTTCCTGATTCGCATACATCAGGTATGAAGTATTGAGTGTCATTATCAAGCCATCCAACTCACTGAAGCTCACCTTCCTTGAGGTCTGTTCCTATTTCTGTAAAGGGATTTCTCACTTTTACTGTCCGAGATCCTAGAAGAAACAGATTGCTTTTGTTCGAAAATTACAGCTATCAATCTCGAGTCTTTTACGTTATGTCATTTACTTTCCGACTGTATTCTGTTTTGTGTTTGTTCTGTTCTTCACAAGTTATCTGACAGTGGAATGAAACATTCACATAGAGCTGCGCTGTAGGCGTGCATTCATCTTTAGACAAAGACACGTTCACCCTGTTAAAATTTCATGTTCTTGGGATTGCAGGCTCAGGATATCAGTAATCTAGGCTCGCTTAAAGAGGCCGCAAAGCTTTTCATTCCAGGTATGTAAATTTTCTGATGTCTGTTCACTAGACTGGCCTGTTTATTATGATCTGATTGTTTGCCTGGTGTGGTATCAGGCGGGGCTAGACTATACACTGCACGAACTATAAAAATAAAAGAAGACGAAGGTTTCAGGTATTACTTAATGATTTTGCTTTGACTGTCTCTCGCGGGTTCCTCGTATTGTTGCTTTACATAGGGGAAGTTCGGAAGATCTGACCTTTTTTGTCGAAGTTGTCCAAATTGCGCTGATAACTTCTTCAATTATGAATAAATTAAATTTATTTTAGCTGTTCGTGTTTTCTTTTGAGTACTTACCAAATTACCTGGTCTAAATTTGCTGAATCTCGTGTCATTCAGGACTTACTATTTCTACGAGTTTGGTAGAGACGGACAACATGTTGCATTGGTAGCAGCTGTTAATAGAGGAAAGGTATGCAGTCGACTTCTGCCATGAGGCTTGATTTATTTGCCAAGAAGAATTACTCTTGTGATCAATATAGAGATTACAGAGACTATTTCCGAATGTCCCATCATTAAAATTTACATTCTGAGTTTAAATTAATACCTGAAATTTTTAATGGTGCAGGCAGTTGTTGCCGGAGCAACTGCGCCACAGTCTAGATGGGAAAGTGACGGCATGAAGCTTCGCAGTGCTGCCTTGTCATTGTCCTTGTTGTAGTCCTAACAGGAGTATATTACATTGTAGTGGCCTTCTTTTTGTTCGATTAATTTCTTCATTGCTGAAAGATCGGGAAAAAAAAAAAGCGTACAATCATCGAGTCTGGTGGTAAGTTGATAAGAAATGGTCTTAAAGTCCATGTATTAAGCTTCCGAAAACAAAACTTATGTATTTTTTTCCTCCAATTTTGATTCATATCTTGTTCATTGTATCATATCGTAGTTTGTCTCAGGTCATGATATCAAAAGCGCGCCTGTTACATCATTTTTATGGCGGTAGTGGAGTGAAAACTTGGGTTGCCATTGCGTTATTTCCCGTTATGTTACACCGGATCACAAAAAAATAGCCGTATTTCAGTTGCAGCAACAAATACTTGTAAAATACAGCCAATATTTATTGATATTTCTTCGAAGTTTCCCTATACCACTGGTTATTTTTTCTTATAAGAACGAAGAGTACACAGTTTTAGTAAAATAAAATAAAATTATGGCCGCAACAGTGGCGATCGATTACGTTAACCACCAGTACCGCAATCTTGCCACCATTATTGCAATGTAGCAATCAGTACTGCATTTTCGTACCATGGTCCGCGGATCAGATTGTCATATACTCATGCATGGTCCGCGGATCAGTACTGCATTTTCGTACCATGCTCAACTGTTGGGACATAAATTGCAATAAACAACTGGCACAATTGACAACACAAGTGAACATATTAACAAACACTTGAATTGATTAGATTTCTATTAACTACAACGGGTACAATGGCGACTGTTCATAAGTACAACAATTCGGAATCCAACACAGAGATGAGGAGGTTAGAATTAGCTTAAACATTAACGAACATTAACGAAAGAATCTGCAACCAATGACGTGCTGGCCTGTACAAAAGTATAGTCGATCTTCAACTTCCACAGTCTTCAAAATGATCAGAACCCTCTTCCGCGCTGCTATCTGTATCTGTATCAGTTGCTAGGTTGTCAAAGAAGCCATCGAGATACCATGAACATTTTTCATTCCATTCACCTCGTTTAGCATGAACCCTCCATTTTTGATCAGCTACCATTTCGGGAGAGAGACCCCATTCGAGCATCTGTTCCTCTGAGTGGTGAACTGCCAGGCTGTACTCTCCTCCTTCACCCAATTCCATTATCCGGTACTCGCAATTCTCTGGGTTGTTGAGAAGCTCGAACTGTTCAACAGTCCATTTAAACCACTTCATCAAAAAAACACGCGAGCTGAGCCCGTGGGTTACTATGATCAGATTTAGGTCATGGCCGGGGTGCGGGTGAAGTCTGTTCAAGTCTATGTCCCTCCATAGAGATTCCATAAAACCTGCAGTTTACATCATTCATTTGTGTCAGGATAACTAGTAAAGTTCGCTAGGAATCAAAATGGCTAATACGGCCATGTAACATAGACGATGATCCTAGTGACCCTTGTGCCACAAATGCCACATATTGTTGATAAGTAGACCCGTCAAACCTCCCAAGACCCAAATAGAACAATCTCCATGTGACCAACCACGGGTAGAAAAATGCCACAAATTGTTGATAAGTAGACCCGTCAAACCTCCCCAGACCCAAATAGAACATTTCCATATGACAGAATGCATGAATTGAACCAACTCAATCCGAAGTTGGTTGCAGCAGAAGGGACGGCAGCGACAAAGAAACACATTTACAGAAATATGACATTGCTCACTAGATTAAGTTCTCATGCCCTAATTACTTAAAGCACTGTGCATGCTTTTCGGAATTTTTAGTGCATGCTTTGACATTATATTTGCGGAATTATTGACTTAGAAAGTTTACCACCAGTCAGTTTTCATCAAAATAAAAAATACGAGTCAATAAACCGATCACTTATCAAGAATCATGACATGGTGACAACTAATTAACTATTTGAACAATTTTCATGCAGCCAAGTTCATGTAATATTCTAATTTAATACAACTATCCACATTAAAGTCAATCCACAATTTCGCATTAACATATTACCGTTTCCTCATATCCAGACTCGTCTGACTACTTCTAAATTTCTGATACATGAAATGTTCAAAGAAACCATCCCGCATGAATCTTTTGATCAAAAACGGACAAAAGAAACATTATCTGAATTCCTCAAGACTCAAAGTCCTGCCGTTTATAACAGGTTAAACTGTTAAAGCAAGTCTTGGAGTCCGGATTTATTTCCCAATGACTCGAAATAAAAAATGAACTGTGCATTTCCCTAGTCCAATCCAACTAATAGTTCATTTGATCTCTTGGTTCCACTGAAATATACTAAACAAATCAGCTACCTCAGTAAATTAATTAATCAAAACAACAAATTTTCAACCTGAGAAACGACAAGCTTCGAAAAATAAAACAAAAAAGAACACCAAAGAAACTTCAACAAGCTAATCAATGGCGGAGCCAAGATTTGCCGTTAGAACTTAGGAGCTAAGATTGCCATTACTAACTAAATGAGGTAAACTAAAGATTAATCTACAATGTTAACTAAAAACCGAGATTTGCCTTAACTAACTAAATGAGGTAAAGTAAAGAACACCCATCTAATACTCAAACCAATCAAAACCAACAACCAAAGAAACTTCAACAAGCTAATTAGTGGCGGAGTCAAGATTTACCGTTAGTAGGAGCTAAGATTTGTTGTTACGTATAAAATAAGGTAAACTAAAGATAAATTCTAAAACAATATACTCCCTCCCATTCACAATAAACCTCCCATTTCATTTTGGCACAAAAATTAAGGAAACACACTACCCCACCATATAATTAAATTTGGACCACACAAATACACTACCCCACCATACAATTAAATTTGGACCACACAAACACTTACCAAAAAAGGAAATAGGGAGATTATTGTGAGTAACCGAAAAAGGAAATAGGGAGGTTTATTGTGAATGGGAGGGAGTATTAACTAAAAAATCGAAAAAATTCCTTGGGCGACCGTCCCTGCTAACCCCCTAGCTCCACCGCGGGCCCGCGGCCATTAATTCAATACTCCATAATTATCAACATAAACAAGAATCAATCAAAACCAACAAAACAGAAAAGATCAAACACAATTAAATTAAATTTCCATGGTAATTGCTACTGAAATGAGCTAAACTAATGAAAAAAATCGAAAATTTTAACTAAAAATCGAACATTTCCGGTCATTAATCAAGTAATTATCAACATAAACAGCAAAAAACCAATCAAAACCAACATAAACTTCTATAAGCCGGTCTTCCATAATTTATTATAAACCGGGTTCTTTTAATAACTACTTTTACTGTTTTACCCACTAATATAAAACCGTTTTACACGAGACTAACAGTAAAAAGTAAATAAAGTAAAAGAAACATAACTGGAAACACGATCAAAAACATCAGCAGCAGATTCACCCTCAGGAAACCGATAAAAAAACCTTCCAAACCGTTCACGAGTTTGTTTAATAATCTTCATCCTTTCCGCAACCTGAAAATTCCCAAAATCTTGTTCTCTAATTCTACACTCTTCTCTAACTCCAATAATCCTATTTTTCGAGAACGAGCGCCCGATTTCACGAAGAGTGGACCGGGTTCGCTCGTATGGTGAAACATAGAAGTAAACCATCCATGGAGATGAGGAATTGTTGAGGATTTTTCGGATTGCCGAGCCTGTGGTTCGGGCTTGGGTTATGCCGGTTTGGGTTAAGGGGATTTTGTGGTCTGGGGTTGTTGAGTAGGTTGTTGGGTTTGTGTTTCCTTGGCTTTCGCCGTGGCGGACTAGGATTATTCGCTTTGGGAGCCTGTGGTTGTTGTTTGGGTGTCCCATTTTGGTTCGGAATAAATACAAATTCTTGTTTAAGACGGGTTTTTAGTATTGGTAGAAATTGGGAGGTTTTTGGGGGTGTGGATTGTGGAAGGGGTTAGATTTGGGGAATTTTGGGGTATTTATAAGGGTTTTGAAAAGAGTGGAAATGGTGGGGAAAGGGAGTATAGGTGGTAGATTCTTTGTAAGCTTAATTGTTGGGTTTACCTTATCTTATGGACAAATAGACTTGGTAAAATGGGGTAATTGAGTTGGATATGGGTTGGGTCATTTGGTCGGGTTATTTCGATTTAACAGATTTCAGGTCAATTCGGGTCATTTCTGGTTTGTTATTACTAAGTTATTTTTGAGATGATGGATTACATGCAACAATAAACATTCGAGACGGGTCATATTGATCGGGTCAATTTGGGTTACGAGTCAATCACAAGTTCACAGTCAGAGTGTCAGGTTGGGTACGGGTCGGTCAGTTTTGCAAGGTTTATGAACAATGGGTTCTTCTTTTAGATTTGATGGGGCATATTCTGCACCGCTGACCAAGTCAACATATTGAACGAGGTCAAAGATATCCACAGCAAGTCAACGACTTAGACCGCTTAGCCGATGACCCATCGGCACCTACTGCTAGCTGGGTATCGGCATGGCAACCCGCCAGCCGGGGCACATATCCGCGTACTCACATCCAAGACCCTCTACGCCGCCGTAGGTCCATCTACCGAGGGTAGAATCTGTCTTTCCACCGATCGCCACTTGGCCACTTGGTCACTACGTGACAAAAGGTGAAAGCCTATATATACTCCTCAACCTTCATTGAGGAAAGGATCCCACAACTTAACCTAAATACACTATTCATCCTGTAATATCTCCCCATCTCTCTACAATACATACCTAGCCAAGCAACACAACTTAATCCTTTGAGTTTCGACTTGAGCGTCGGAGTGAGTACGCTGCACAAAGCCAAGCCCCGCCTTCGTTCATTGTTGCAGGAGAGGCCGAGAGGAACGATAAGGACAAGAAGAATCCAACCAAAGACATTACTCTACAAGCCACGGGTGGTAACGATATTGCTCTGGGAATTACACCCTAACAATTGGCGCCTGTCGTGGGGGAACGACACTAGAAGCTAGTCACATTCATTCCCAAAAAAAAAAAAAAAAAAAAAAAACCAACAAGAACCCACCCAAAAAGCTAAGAAAATGTCGAAACAACAAGATGCAGTCGTAACTGACGAAACCGCATTTTACCAAGATGATACTTTCAACAATTCTGGAGTCATACAGCCCGCCACCGGCGGTGTAATCCAACCGGAGTTCGGGATGCCACCAATACCCGACACGCCGCTGCCAGCCAACCAGGTCACCATCATGGGACGTATGGTTGACATAGCAAAGCTGAAAATGCTCCTGGACCTAATTAGTAATACGCCCGCTCACACTGTCACGCCGACAAGAGCGGCGGAAATCGTCCGGAGACCGGGCCCAAAATGTGACTCAAAAATTTGAACGGAGCACTAGGAGAAGCCGACCCAGTCAAGACGCCGGGGGAGCCCAAAGTGGGCGCGGTAGACCTAAGTCCTTCCCGCACTCGTGGGAGGACAGCGTCCCCGCCACACGAACGAGGCTCACCCCGGAGGAGCCAGAGAAGTCCGACTCAGCAGAGTTGGAGAAGAAGCCCGAGTCGAAGAAGGAGCCCCTCCCGTCACGTGGGAAGAAGCCAGGTTAGGGACGCAAGGAGCCGATCGCCGCGTGTCGTTCGACATATGGTTAGACAGCCCCTCAACGCCTACGTCCTAGAAGTCCCGGTGCCGAACAAGCTCAAGCTGCCACCTCTGTCGTACAAAGGAGATGGCGACCCAGTCGACCACGCTGAGGCTTTCGAGTCTTACATGTCGGTATGGGAGCAGCCCGACGAGGTCTGGTGCCGAATTTTCCCAACAACTTTGCATGGGATGGCTCAGAGTTGGTACAAAGGGCTTCCTGACGGCTCGGTGTATTATTACGCCGACCTGAAAGGCGCTTTCCTAGCCCAGTACTCCTGCAACAAGAGAAGGGCCGTAGAGACATCCGACCTCCTGACTATCAGACAGGAGGGGGGCGAGTCTCTCAGGAGCTATGTGAAGAGATTTGACGGAAAGGTCCAGCAGATTCGAGAAATTAATCCCGAGCTGGCGGCCTTCGCACTAATGAAGGGCCTCCAAGGGGAGCCTTAAAAACGAGCTCATCAAGAGCGGAGGCACGGCCTGGACGCCGCCAGAAAATTGGCCGACCAAGCCACCAAGGTGGAAGACTACCACAAGACCTGGGAAGATCCCCGCGAAGCCGAGCACTCGGAAAAGAATAGTCGCAAGCAGGACAGTCAGGACGAAGGACGCCGCGACAACACCGGCTCGCGGTCCAATGGAAGACGCCATGAGCATAATAGGTCACGGTCGGACAGACCCGACCGGAAGCAAGACTCGGCGGGCGCCGGGTGGAATTCAGAGGCGTACCACCAGAGGCGGTATAGTGAAAAAACCCCCCTCATCGCATCAGCCGCCGAAGTCTTCGCCTTGAGCAAGAACGAGGGCCAGAAGTGGGAGAGACCCCCCAAGCCAAAAAGTGACGGCGACACGAGCCAAGATCGTGAGTACCACGCCACACCGGCCATTTAACCAACGATCGCCGCCATCCGAAGAATGCTATAGAGGAGCCGATCCGGAAGGAAGCCTCGGCAAGTACGTTGCAAAAGGCCAAAAGACGGACGCCGCGGTTCGGATAGGAAGTCCGTCTTCGAGCGAATAGGCGTGATTCATGTTGTCATCGGGGGCAACGAGAACGGAGGGTCCGCTCATGGGCACAAGCGGCACCTAAACGAGCTATATCAGGCCATCAACTTTGTGCCCAACTCGAGGATCCCCTCCGCAAGCATCCCCGATATGACTATCGGAAGAAAGGACTACGAAGGGGTCATCGCCCCTCACAGCGACCCGCTGGTAGTCAATTTGGACATATCCAACCACTTGGTCAAGAGGTGCCTGATTGACACAGGTGCATACACGAACATCATGTTTAGGGAGTGCTTTCTCGGCCTCGGCCTGAAGGTCAAGGACTTAAGCCCCCGCACCAACCCCCTATACTTCTGGGGCCGGCCGATGCCGGGGATCAATTAGACTCCCGGTGACGTTCGGCGAAAAGAACGCGGCCAAAAACATCCTAGCTGAGTTCGTCGTCATTGACGGCTCGTCCGCCTACAACGTTCTCATAGGCCGAGTCACCCGAGCGAGGCCGACGCGATGATGTCCATCCGGGCCTTAACACCGATGTACGTCTCGGACCGGGGGGAAGCGCATAAGCTCGTCTCCAAAGACGAGAAGGATGAGGTGGTCAACGTCCAGATAGCTGCCCGAGGTTGCAACATGCAATCCCTCAAAGAGGCGAAGAAGTCCGAAAAAGGGAAAAGTCCGTCCTTACAAAGCGGGAGCGACCTCATGGATACGACTAGTGGCTGATTCGGGTATTTAGAGTCGTTAGGGCATTTGTAGTCTTGTAAAATTTTATGTAGCTACGGAGGTGTCCAAGATAGCTGTGGATACCCCAACGCATGTTTTTTACCTGGTGAAAAAAAAAAACATCCCCGCCTTCCATCAAAGCAAGGTTCTTCCCATCAGTTATCTATCAAGAAACAGATGCCGGCTCACACTGTCATACCGACAAGAGCGGCATTCTCTCGTCAAGAAATTAACGCCGTCGCAGTCACCCCAGTAGTAGACGCCACGCCACCCTCGAGGTTTGATGCCGTCGCAGCCACTCCAAGTGGTAGACGCCACGTAACACGCTATCAAGAAACAGATGCCGGCTCACACTCGTCATACCGACAAGAGCGGCATTCTCTCGTCAAGAAACAGATGCCGCTCACACTGTCATACCGACAAGAGCGGCATTCTCTCATCAAAGAAACATGATGCTCACGGCTTCACTGTCATACCGACAAGAGCGGCATTCTCTCGTCAAGAAACTAGCGCCGTCGCAGCACCCCAAGTAGTAGACGCCACGGCGAGCCACCCTCGAGGTTTGATGCCGTCGCAGTCACTCCAAGTGGTAGACGCCACGTAACACGCTATCAAGAAACAGATGCCGGCTCACACTGTCATACCGACAAGAGCGGCATTCTCTGTCAAGAAACAGATGCCGGCTCACACTGTCATACCGACAAGAGCGGCATTCTCTGTCAAGAAACTAGCGCCGTCGCAGTCACCCCAAGTAGTAGACGCCACGGCAGTCACCCTCAGAGGTTTGATGCCGTCGCAGTCACTCCAAGTGGTAGACGCCACGTAACACGCTATCAAGAAACAGATGCTTGGCTCACACATCGTCATACCGACAAGAGCGGCATTCTCTCGTCAAGAAACTAGCGCCGTCGCAGTCACCCCAAGTAGTAGACGCCACGCAGCCACCCTCGAGGTTTGATGCCGTCGCAGTCACTCCAAGTGGTAGACGCCACGTAACACGCTACCAAGAAACAGATGCTTAGGCTCACACTGTCATACCGACAAGAGCGGCATTCTCTCAATCAAGAAATTAGCGCCGTCGCAGTCACCCCAAGTAGTAGACGCCACTACATCCACCCTCGAGGTTTGATGCCGTCGCAGCACCCAAGTGGTAGACGCCACGTAACACGCTACCAAGAAACAGATCTTGCGCTCACACCGTCATACCGACAAGAGCGGCATTCTCTCGTCAAGAAATTAGCGCCGTCGCAGTCACCCCAAGTAGTAGACGCCACGGCCACCCTCGAGGTTTGATGCCGTCGCAGTCACTCCAAGTGGTAGACGCCACGTAACACGCTATCAAGAAACAGATGCTTAGGCTCACACTTTGTCATACCGACAAGAGCGGCATTCTCTGTCAAGAAACTAGCGCCGTCGCAGTCACCCCAAGTAGTAGACGCCACAGCACCACCCTCGAGGTTTGATGCCGTCGCAGTCACTCCAAGTGGTAGACGCCACGTAACACGCTACCAAGAAACAGATGCCGGCTCACATTGTCATACCGACAAGAGCGGGATTCTCTGTCAAAAAACTAGCGCCGGCTCATACTGTCGTACCGATAAGGGCGGCAATCACCCTCATAAGGCGGATACCACGACAGTAACGGTCATCACACACTACACCCGCAAAAACGGACGAAGCGTCTTGGAAGCGTTAAAAGCACAGTTGAGATACGCACTCCAAAACGAGAATACAGGAAGACAACTTTGACGAAGATGGGACAAAGACCTCGGCCACGCCGAAGGCAAAGGAAACGAATTATTATTAGAAGTTATAAAATTACAAGTGAAAAGAATACAGACAACGGCCGTCCCCATAGGGACAAGCCGAAACACAACCTACCAAGGTCGTACAAAAAGAAGACAAAAACTACCACTATGTTCATGTATCATGAGACAGCGGGGAGGAAGGGCTGAGTAATTGGCCCCCGGACAGCTGAAGCAGATCTGCTGTAAACTTGTTCTCATCAAGCAGCACGTGGTAGCATGTGAGGAGCTGAAGCAGATCTGCTGTAAACTTGTTCTCATCAAGCCGCATCTTCTTCAAAGAGGCGCCAAAGACTTTTTTTTTTAGCGACTCGGCCTTGGCCTCGGATCCTCACCGCCCTCATCCTTTCGGCTTCTTCTTTAGCCGCCCTAGCCTTCTCAGCAAGAGCTGCCTTTTCCGCGGCCGCCTCCCTCTCCATCTTCGCCTTCACCGCCTCCTTGGCCTCTTCCACCGCGGCTCTCTCCTTAGCCTCGAGCTTGTCATCGAGCAACGCGTCGAACCTGCCCCACGGGAAGGAGCCATCAAGAGGGAAAAGCTCCCCGATAACTTCCCTAGCAGCATTTTCGGCCAAATCCGGAACTTGGCGCACGATTTGGGAAGCATGTCGGTTTGCGATCTCGATGTCCGCCTCCTTTTGCTTGATGATGGCATCCCCGCCCCGAACCACCTCCGCCCGAGCCTTAAACAGTCCCGGACTCGTTCCTCTGCTTGAGGTAGAGGTCGGCGCGCCCCCGAGCGAGCTCACATTTCCTCGGCCGGTCCCGCGACCTCGGCGCCGCAGCCTCGGCTTTAGCCCTCTCGCCAAGACCTCCTTTTCGGCGTCCTCCCCGAGTTTTCTCTCTCTGCCAAGAGCGCCTTCCCGCTTCTTCCCTAAGCCTCTCGCTCATTGAGGAGATCCACTTCGCCGATGCAGCCCACCGCTTAGTGGCATTACGCTCATGAACAAACCCGCGCCACGGCCTTCTCTTGCTCCCCGAGACGAGCGGTAGTCACGTTCCACCTCGCCAGCTCCCTAATAAGCTTCGTACCCTCCTCTATAAGCTCGGAGACGGAAGCCTTCGGGATGAAGGGACGGTGGTGGCAATCTGCCACTAGCTGCGCAGGGGGGAGACGAAAGCCTTCTGGGATGAAGGGTTGACGGTGGTGCCCTGACCACCAACCTGTGCAGAGGACCCCACCGCCTGCTGCCCAACGTGAGCAATAGCCGACTGCGGCTGATCTGCAGAAATTCAGTTAAAACATCAGTATCAGTATCGACCCATCAGAAATACCTAGTGGCACGGCTGAATTTAAGCCACGAGCTAGATAGGTACCATGTTTGGCCTTCTTGACCGGAGAAGGCACTTCCTTGCCAGCGGTAGAAGCCGTCCCCTTCCTCTTACGGATAAGGGGAGATCCCTCTGCGTCAGAACCCCCCTCATCGGGAATCTCAACAATCTCCACCTTCTTAGGGGAGGGTATGGGAGTTGAAGCCGGTGTCGACCCCGTTGCCACCAAGGGCCTTGTTCTCCGCGTCCGACGCACCACGCCGCTAACAACCCTCGCCTGCGCCTCCTCTTTGCTCAAGACCTTCAGCCGCTGTTCCATGAGATCGTTCGGCGACATCCTGCGGTCATGGGCTGCAGCCTTAGGATGCAAGTCAGCAACGGTTTTATCTTTGTGCAGCCCCATTCTCCGAAGAAGATCCTCAGAAAGGTCCGGTCCAAAGTGGTCTACGAAAGAAACAAAGCAAGAGTCAAGTAGAAGAAATGAATCAAAATTCGAAAATAAAGAAACATTGAGAACGGTGGAGGGCCTCACACCGACCCCACTCACCCCGTGCTAGGGCCGGTATGAGGCCGACATAGCAAAGCGGCTCATCCTGAAGAATGATCTGCGTCGGGGGAATCCATCTTTTCGGCATCCCACGCTTGTCCACCTCAAAGAGCCTCGTTGCCGCCTCTCATCCTCCGTAAGAGGAACCCCCGCTAGCATCCATTTTAAGATGCTTTCGAGTGACCCATCTGTCATGCTCCGCCCTAGTCTCACACCGCAAGTTAACCTGGTGCTGGAAGGAACGAGGCAGCGGATAGTCATTCGGCACTTTAACATACACCCACCGACCTTGCCAGTCCTTGCAAGAAGAAGGTTTGTCAGCAGAGACATAACCCTGCTCCGTTTGCACACTGTACCACCCAACACGGCCAGAGAGTGACGGTTTGAGATGATGGAGTCGGCGGAATAAATTCACCGTCGGAGTTTCTCCCTTAAAAAGACAAAGCCAGACAAAACCAATTATGGTCCTCATGGCGGCGGTGCGGTTGGGCAACAAAAACGTTCATGGCTCTAATTATGGCCATAACATACCCGTTCGTCACGAAACCGAGCCCGTACTCCAAATGCCGCAGGTATACGCCAGTACAGCCCGACGGAGGGCAGCAAACGGCCTGACCCTCCTCAGGGATGACAATTTCGTATCCCCTACCAAAGAAAAAATGACCCTCGAGAAGTTTCCCGCCAGAACAACGGGCAAGCTCACAGGACCAAGTACGGTCAAGGTGGATCTTACAGACATAGCCGTGATCCATGACGTACTGTCTCCCCTCGCTAAGACGAGACGTTTCCGCATCATTACCAAAATCATCACCAAGATCACCAAAAGAGTCAGAATCCTCCCATTCCTCCGAATTTGAGGATCAACTTGAGAGAAGGGGACTTAGGGCCCCCGACGCAGTTCACCGGGTCCAAAGATCGTGACGACATGATTCACAAAAATTACTAGCAAGAAAAAAATAAAAAGTTTGCTTGTTTACCTTAAAGAAAAACACACGCCGGATCAAATACTCCGAAGATTAAGAAGAAGAAAACCCTTGAAAGTTTGGAGAAATGAAGATCTTAGAGAAAAATTTTCGAAAATAAAATGGAGGCCAAAATCACGGAATAACTACCCTATTTATAGAGAAAAGCCCATGAAGAAGGACCAATCAGGGCACAGCCCATGAAGCGTCAACCAATCAGCGAACACACACGTGTCAAGCATGCAACCGCGGAATGCCAATCGTCGCAACAGTTGAATGTCAATCAATGCAACAGTGACCAAACGTCTTCAACACGCCTATCCACATCTCTTCGATCGTTCATCTCCCGCAAACAAATATGTAGGTACCTAGTCTCCGCCGCCACCGATCAACCAAGCCAGGGAGCACGGGGCCGGGGGCATATCAAAGTCAACCGGCACCCTCGGCCGATCTCGGCCGGCGTCTTGATTCTTTTCCACATCGGATACCCTTCACGCATCCATGCGGAGGGGGGATATGGTATATGGTACGGCCTAGCAAGAGCCACGCCGGTACACAAGAAGACGCCGTCACAGAGATTTTCAAACTTACTCCGCAGAATATACGCTCGGTATACATCGGAGCCTATACCACGATAGACTACGCCTGGGGCAAATTGATGGGGCATATTCGCACCGTGACCAAGTCAACATATTGAACGAGGTCAAAGATATCCACAAAGAAGTCAACGACTTAGACCGCTTAGCCGATGCAAAAATTTATCGGCTACCGCTAGCTGAGGGTATCGGCATGGCAACCCGCCAAAATGGGGCACATATCCGCGTACTCACATCCAAGACCCTCGGCGGCCCGCCGTAGGTCCATCGGTGAGGGTAGAACGGTCTTTTTCCACCCGATCGCCACTTGGCCACTTGGTCACTACGTGACAAAAGGTGAAAGCCTATATATACTCCTCAACCTTCATTGAGGAAAGGATCCCACAACTTAACCTAAATACACTATTCATCCTCAGTAATATCTCCCTCATCTCTCTACAATACATACCTAGCCAAGCAACACAACTTAATCCTTTGAGTTTACTGACTTGAGCGTCGGAGTGAGTACGCTTGGCACAAAGCCAAGCCCTCAGTTCGTTCATTGTTGCAGGAGAGGCCGAGAGGAACGATAAGGACAAGAAGAATCCAACCAAAGACATTACTCTACAAGCCACGGGTGGTAACGATACTTGCTCTGGAATTACACCCGGAACAAGATTTAAAGTCATTCAATTCAGGTTCTATAAATTTAGTTCAATTTAGATCACATGAGTCCAGTTCAAATCATGTAAGTTTATTTTCGCTCATATAAGTACAATTTATCAGTCCATAAAATTGAAAAAAAGAAGAAGTCAAACACACTTATTAATCCTATAAGCTTATTAGTTCAGATTATATAAGTTTAGTTTATATCCTATAAGTTAGTTCAAATCGACTAAGAGAATTTAAGTCCAAATAAACGAAATGTAAACTACTACTGTATTAAGAAACTGTAATACTCCGTACATTTTAAAATGATCTTATGTGAGACCAGATAACGCTATAAATAGATTAGTTAAGATTAACATTGCTATTTACATTAACTTGTGATGACAAGGCTCGGTAAAATTGACCTATCAGATTAGCAAAATCAATATCCAAATTCAACATAATAGACCAATCGGATGGTGACGTTTTAGTTTAAAAAAAAAAAAAACATTCAAGTCACTTAAAATTAGAACATGTTTTAAACCTATTATTCTTTTTACAATATATCCATTCAAGAATTTATTGGTCTTTTGAACTTATCTAACAGGACATAAAATTTGAACTTCATATATAGTACATTCAAAGTTATCTTATATAAATTCAACTTTATTCTAGACCAAATATATGGTGTAGTGTATACGTCATGGTTAGCTCAAATTATTATTCTTTTCTTTTGATGGAGGAATTTGTTGCTTTTAAACCTCAATTTGTCCGAATATGGTATTGCATTTCTCAACTTGCGTCTCTTTCTCTTGTTGAATTTCTAATTTGGGTTGTATAAATTCTTACATTTTCAGTATTATCTCATTATTTAATAGAGATTATAGAGTTATAGTTTGTTCAAGGTTGGATGTCTAATTGTCTATCTTCATGACTTTATTGCTCTCTCTTTATAGCTAGGGTCAACAACTTGGAAATGTTCTTCACTTTCTTTTACGTTTATCCCTTCTCCATTTGAGGTATTAGATTCATACGTCAATTGTGTATAAAGATAATGACGAGCCCAGATCTTTTGTCCCACTTTCGCGTCCACTGCCTTAAATTTAATGAAAAATGATATGTAAATACTTAATTTTAATGTTTATTGTTTATGTGTCAAATGGAGAGATATTGAGACACAAAATGTAACACGAAAATGGGACAGGAAATTCGGAGTCATAGAGAACTTAAGAACTAGTACACGCAATTAAGGAATTAAGACTTTTAATACTAAAGAGGCGAAAAAAATTCAAAAGGCTTAGCTTTAACTAAAATTTCATGTAAGGGAATAAGTTTCCCTGGTAACCTCCTTAGCTCTACCACTGAGAAAGTAAGGAGCGAGGACATACAAAAAATTGATAATCCATTAAATATCAGTTGTCGAAATCGCAAATTAACGGTTGTTAAATATCAGTTGTCGAAATAACTTCTCATATTTATTACTTCATACATCAAATTGTTATGGAGTAATTGAAAATCCATTAAATATCAGTCGTCGAAATCGCAAAATAACGGTCGTTAAATACCAGTTGTTGAAATAACTTCTCATATTTATTAATTCTTACATCAAATTATTATTCGGTTATAAATGAACCTAATATCATGTAATTAGGGAATTCGCAACCGCTATCTTTGGTGCATACTAGTAAACCCCCGAGCATACGTGATAGCCTGCAAACCACGTACACCAGGTTAATCACCCTTTTTAGGGGGTAACAAGCTCGAAATTCAGAAGGCATAACTCCAAGTCATTTTACTCTTAATATTGTTTTTTATGAGACTTGAACCTGAGACCCTGAAAATATGACCCTTAAACCTAATATCACTCGATAAGACATTTCATACTATGATAGAAAAAGAAGGGACACCATATCTAGTACGGAGTACTCTAAAATTACTAAAAACTTTGTAAGATGAATAATTAAGGCGTGACGGTGGAGACGACGGTGGGGGCATGCAATTGAACGAACTACGATTGCTTAGCGCATTTAACAACGTATACGTGTGAGTAACGTGCATGTGAGTTGGGATTTGGGTGTTGGATTGACTTTCAGGGCTGCCTGTTGGCTGTTGCCAATTTCCCATGCATCATTATTTATTCCTTGAACAACCTTCCTCATAATGTATGTGCGACATACCGTGGTACAAATCCCCAATGTCTCAATTATTTATTTGTTTTTAACTAGTTTAGATCCCGCGCAATGAATGCGCGGTATTTATAGAGTTACTAATAATCTAATATAGACCAGTGTAATATATGCACGGTATTCAATATTCATAGAGTTTTACTTTTTAGTGTATTATTTATAGAATTTAAATTGACAATTCAGTTATTTTTCATGTTTCTTTTTAATGTATTTTGATTAGATAAATAAATAAAAATTTAAATCGTAAGAAGTAACAAAATTAGTGTTTTTTTAAAATTTTTTTTTTTTTACCGAGAAATTAATGATGTTAATTTACAAATATTTACTAATAACATATTTTTTAGCTGCAAATTTTTATCATAAAAAGTCAATGAATTTTAGCAAATATTTACTAATACCATACTCCCTCCAAGTTTTATCAATCTTCCCCTTTCAATAAAATACTCCTCACATATATTAGAGAAAGGGGAAGATACATATCACTTGGAGGGAGTATTTTTTAGCCGCATCTTCTTATCATAATAAGTTAACAAATTTTTATCAATAGGTTCTGTAAAAAAAGAATTTTCGTATCCTAAAAAGATCGGAGATAAATTTGTGCAGAATGTGAAATATTAAATGTTATAAATATTTAAATACAAAAGATTATATCCATTTATAACTTATTATGTCCACACTTATAGTATATGCTAAAAATATCAAGCACTATTCTAGAAAATATGTTTTAGGCGGGAAAAGTTGAGTTTCGCCTATTCATTTAGTAAATAGGGGATTAAAATACTTCACATAATAAAAAAATAAAAAGTTTAGACGGAGATAATACATATAAGTATATAACCTTGAAAATGGAAGGTGCTTAAATTGGCCCAGTTTATACCAGAGATGAAGTTAAACACAGGTTGACCATGCCATTATTTAGGCGATTTTTTCAAAAAAAAAATACTCCCTCATATTCACTCATTTCTTCCCCTTCCATTTTGCACAAGAAATAAGAAAATGATTTTCGACCACACAAAACACTCTACCCCACATATAATTGAATTTGGATCACACAAAACCTTCTAAAAAAGGAAAGGGAAAAGAAAATCCGACTATCCTGAAAACGGAAAGAGAAAGGAAATGAGTGAATAGGACTATAGGAGGGAGTATAATATATACTAACTTTCTTTTTGAAAAAATAACTATGATTCAAAATATAGTTACGATTGTTGTTTCAGCGCTAGGTAGAATCAATAAGTCTCTCTTAAGATGGATAAGTTAAAACGAGTCAAATAGTATCTCACTTGTATATATAGATAAGAAAAAAATGAAATATCTAGGAAATAACTAGATGTTTGTCTTATCTATATACAAATAGATTATTATTTGAGTCTTAAGCTTAAGATAGATATTCTCCTCTTAAATGAGAATTTGTAAAATAGAATTTGAACCCAGCTTTGTCCCAGTAAACGATGATACACAAATTCTCATGTGTGACGACACTATTCCGTTACAAGCTTGTAACCTATCACAAAGAACAAGTGGGAAAGCAAGTAAAAGGGCAAGTGAAAGGAAAATTATGAGAGATCCCAAATTTATGACCGTCACAAACAAGACGTATCAACGATTATATTATTGTAGAATGCTCGGACATTTGAATGGCCACCAACATCACTCGTACTCAAAAGTCAAAAGAAAACCAGTCATATCATGTCCTTAAAAATAACATAAATTGATGTACATATGTAAAATTGACGTTTCTCATTAATGCAGAATGAGAGTGTTTCTACTTTGCATGATTATATTTTAATGTCTTTCACTACTTTGCATGATTATATTTTAATGTCTTTCACTTGGTGGTACTTAGGTAGCATGAAACTATGAAACCAGTGAACAATAGCAAACAAAAACTCTCCTATAGAACCTTTTAATAACATATGATTGACCTAAAAGAAGAGAAACCCAAAGAAAACAATTATATTTATTTATATTTTAATTTTATTTTAAAGACCCGATATTTTATGATAAAAACTAACATATCTATGTATATAATTTATCAATATAAAATTTTAGGTTATCAAAATAAAATTATTTTCTACAAGTTTATTAATTAATTTATTTGGATTTTTAATTATTAGGTTAGTCTTATGGATAAAGTTGTCTTACACAACAATTTGTGATAGGAGAATATTACGGAGTATCAAAATGCTACTTAATGGGTCACATAAATTAGGCCCAAATTGTTGGACCAAAAATCAAAGCACAAATCTCCTGGGACTCCTATCAAAGCCCAAGAGCTCAAAACATGGTGTCCAAATGGTAAGGCATGCTCGACGCCAAGAGCAGCCGAGGCCTGGACCCGTGTCGAGCAGAGGATACGGAGTTCGGCCATGATTGATGTTCGGAACGGCCGTTTCATGCCAGGTCAACAGTACGGATAAGGCCATGTGGAACCTCCACGTGAACACCCTTTGTCCGTACACTTGTCAGTTGCTCCATATAAATAGGATCATTGTTCACCTTCTACGGTATTTAATCTTTAACTCTCCAAGCATATGCTCTCATATCACTACAATAGTTGGCCCAAGGTTCCTCATGAGAAACCCGATCGACCAAGCAAGTCCAAATAATGTGACTTAGGCATCAGAGGGGCTTTCCTCGGAACCTCTGAGACTAGGTTTGTTCCATGTTTCAAGTACATGCCGAGAGGAAGAGAACAAGTTCAAGGACCTCATGTCCGAAGGCCCAAGGACACATCATCGGATTACGCTTAACATAACTATAAATCATTCATTAGTCTCGTATATATTATTTGTATTTAACCTTTAGTACATTTATACCAGAAACACTACTAAAATGGTTTTCATAAGGCCAAACCACTTACAAAGTTACACGGTCTTTAACTCTGTATGACTATATCGAACTATTCTAATAATTAACCTCGCTAATAACCCAACTTATATTATCTTAACATCTGATTTCTTAGTATTTGTTAAAAATCATAGTCATGAATTATTTTGATTTAGAAAACATAACTAACATGTCAATCATTAAATTGACATTTTATCTCCCGAGTTACGAACTATGTAATTTATCTGTTGAGTTACATTACGGGCAGACATTTTTTCATTAATCATTAAATTGATATGTTTGATAATTATTAAATAGTTTGAAGACATGTTTATAGTTTGTACTCTTGGTGAATCAATCATTAATGATCCCACTATAAAATTTGACATACTATAGAATTTAAAAATAAGTTGCAATGTTGATATCACCAAGTCAGTATGTCCGAGTGGTTAAGGAGACAGACTTGAAATCTGTTGGGCTTCGCCCGCGCAGGTTCAAGTCCTGCTGCTGACGTTTTTTTGCGCTTTTCCCTCATTTTCTTATGCTGAACATTCTTATTTATTTTTTTACGTGCAAATCGGAGTGTCCACCGTCGACAACAATGCCTGATATTCATTTCAAATTTTCATATCTACATCTGAAGTGAATTTCTATTGCCTTAAATAAAATGCATTATCGACTTTCTAAAGAATACTACTCACAAAACCCGAAATGTGTCTTTTTATTACGATTTTTTATTTATTTAACATCAAGTTGCAACGATAAAGTGTAACTGACCATAACATCGTCTCATACGAGAATAGTTTATAGTTCAATTACAAATGATATTGATTAATGAGTAAAATTTGAAAACACTAAGACAATCTCAATGGCCTCCAACAATGAGCCGGAAGAAAGTTGAGCATGGTTGGAGACGGTCTAAGCTTGAGCAGCGATATCTGCATATCCAATACCTCTACGCGAAGTAGGAAAAATCATGAACAAGAAGCTTGAGAAAGCACCAACAACAAGAGGCACATTTACCAGCATTTTATCCAAACTAACCGCTGCATCGCCAGCATAACACCTGAGTACACGAGGATGACCCAACGCAAACACGAAAAACACAACCAACGACACAAACGCGTGAACAAAGTCTATAACTCTGACTCGATACTTAGCCAAATCTTGACCGCCTTCCCTTTTCTCCTCGTCCCAGTTCAGTTCACTGAACACGTACAACCCTTTAGGCGTGGCAATCCCATAGTAGAGTTTCCCGGTGGGACCAAGGAAGGTATCGGTGAAAGACGAAAGGAAGCAGAGGAAGGCCAAGAACCATATTAGACAGCCTGTAAGGTACTTGTGTGTTACATGGCATGAACCGTTGTTGGAAAAAGACGGGATTAGCGCTTGGAAAGCGAGAACAGTTCCCGTTGGTAGAAGATTAGTAAGGTTAGCCGTTGTTGCTATGGTCATATGGAACGGTCGTTGACTTGATGGGGTTCGGATTACAGGTGGACGGATCAACGGTCCGTGTAAGGCGGGGTTTGATGGTGATTGTTGTGAGATGATGTCTGGATTAGCCATAGGACAAGGATTCATCGTAGGAAGACCGGGTATAAATTCGAGTGAAAGTTTTGTTTTTTTATGGCCAATAAACATGTGAAATTTGATGTCATTAAGAAGAGTTATAGCTTAACCGGAAACTGTAATATATCGGTTTAACATCAGAATGACGACGTAAATTATGGCTTTCGATACCTAATCACATGTACTTAATGCATGGATTAAGATACTCTCCATTACTTCTAAGCAACAAGTGTTTTCAGAGAGGTACGTAGGTTTCTTTTAGTGTGTTACCTCTTAGTCTCAGGTAGGGGTGAGCAAAAAAAAAAAAAAAAAAAAGGTCCGGACTGGATCAATTGGTTTGGACCAAATCCGGACCGAATTATTTTTGGTCGGGTCCTCGATCCTCATTTTTTCAAGGTTTGGTCTGCGGTCCGGTCCGGTCCAAGTCTGGTTAATTTAGGTCCGGACCGAATTATTTTTGGTCTGGTCCTCGGTCCTAATTTTTTCAAGGTTTGGTCTTCGGTCCGGTCCGGGGTAAGACCGGTTAATTTAGGTCCGGACTGAATGGAGCAAATTTCATGTTTTTAGTGACGCAACATTAAAATATTATGAATCAAATTAATATTTTATCTTCAAAAGACATTATAAATTAGTATTGTCAATGATTTTCATAAAAAGAGTTGTCGAATTATTTAAATGCATTTTATTTAGCGGAATTAAAATGTAGTAATTATCGTATACGAAATAGTGAAAAAACTAATTTTAGGTCCATTTCGGTCCAAGACCGGACCGGACCAAATATTTCGGGTTTGGTCCGGTCCAAGACCGAAAGTTTTAGGTCCGGTCTTCGGCCCACTAAATTTTTATATTCGGTCCGGTCTGGTTTGGTCCGGTCTTGGACCGATTCTCAGCCCTACCTTAGTGTCTTGAAGGCTCCTATCCCGCTAAGGCGAGCACGGTGGTCTTAAAAACGCGATTATATAGCGACAACATTAGTTCAGTGTCTTAAATGCTCCCGTATATGGAAAAGCTAAGCGAGTTAGATGTACAGGGTAAAAATCGACAGTCTTGACAGAAGCATCAAGGCCAACATCACTTACGCGTGTTGCTGTGATTCTATAGGGTTCATGGATGCTTGTATCTCCTCGAGTGACCGTCCTTTAGTCTCAGGTACAAGCATTGCTACAAACAGGACAGTTGAGCCGCAAATGGCGCAGAAAATGAAGAACGTCCCTGATAATCCCAAACTGTGTTATAAGCATGCCTTAACAAACAAGGATAATAAGTCGGAATTGTGTTCCTTACCGGGAGGACTCCAACCCATCAGAAAATTGAACCCGAAAGAAATTATCCATGAACCAAGCCAGTTTACTACGGCGACAAGACTACCTGCTAGGCCTTTGACATTAATCGGAAATATCTGCAGAAACAAAAGTTTTGTTCGATTTTTGATCATTTATTGGTTGAAACAGTAAAAAATTTAAGCGCAGGAAATGACGCAAGGGATTAGATCCTACCTCGGACATAATAACCCATGGTACACCACCCATTCCAAGCGAGAAGGATCCTGAAAACATCTGAATCAAATAAAGCGTAAATGATAAGAGACGCAAAGTCGCAAATTATATGATTTGGTTATGTAATGCAAATATGCAATGTGAGATTGCTTGCTTTTACCCTTTGCCATTTTTTGAGGTCTGAACCAGAAATTTAGGCTTAAAATTAAAGTATGGCTTTTCGGAACCTTGGGAAGAGCCAAGACACTGGCAAGCCTCCCTTAGTTCCGACACTAAATATATTTCTTACCAACACGCCAACAAGTGCCAAAATGGGAGCCCCGGCATTCCATTTATGAAGATCCTGCAAAAACAGACTTATGTTACATCGTACAAAACAAGCAACAAACCGAGTTCATGTTGAGTAATGAGAGAGGTTTAGAAGTGATGAGGTGACCTGGAATAAGAATGAGAGTCCGGTCAAGAAGCTACCTACACAAGTCCCTGCTGCAGAAATCTGAAATTATGAGTAAATTTACGGTAATTACTAATTAGCTTCCTTAATGTGTCGGAACTTGACTGCATTCATGTAGCATAAGGGACAATTAACTAATTGACTTCCTGTCTGAAGCAGAAATTCAGAAGACAACGATACAGACGCACGTATGTAGACTCACCATAAGAAGAGGTCGTCGTCCTGCTTTATCTGTCAAGAGTGTGCTAAGTACTGTCATAGGGACCTGTCATTCATTATAATATAATACTTGGAACTAGATCTGACAAAACTTACCCGACTCATTAATCTGACCCAAGACCTGAAACTGAAAAAACATAGAAATGACGGAGAACCTGAAGTGCTACCGAAGCTAGTATCCCGACCCTACTTGAAAACCCTACAAGAGGGTAATTTTAAATAAGAAAGATAAGCTTTGATCTGCTGATCGCCAAGGAAATGCTGAGAAGAAGCATCAGATACCAGCAGATTCGAATATAGAGCTTGCATAGTATGCAATCGCATTAACCCCTCCAAATTGTTGGAGGACCATAAGTCCAACTCCGACCTGAGTCAAATCATAACCAGGAAAAAACATTATTAGAAGACGATATGATGAATGTCTAAAAGGATGGGAACACATTTCAATATACTCACTGTTAGGGAACGGGTATACTCCTGTCGGAATAAGTCACTTAGCTTAGTTTGAGATAAGTGTTGAAGGTTCTCTGTGTATTCCTGAAACAAGTAAGAGCTTATACTCATCTGCAGTCTTGTAACAAAAACTCGGAATACTAAAAAGTTAATTCTATGGACAAATGATAAAAAAAGAAAAAAAAAAAGGTTCACCCTAATATCGGCAGCTTCAACTGAAATATCAGCACGGTGTCCCCTAAGACGCTTCAAAGCGTCTTCACACTCTTGCCACCTACAGTTTTTTGCCTGCACAGTCAGCAACTATTCTGATTAGCTATCACCAAGAATAAAAAAAATACTACTCCTGTCTCATCCATTTAGTTACATTTGCTTTTGGAACGGTTTTTAATTAAAGCGGCTTGCTATGACCATAAGTAGCTACAAAGCCAAAGTTAAGACATCCCACTTACCAGCCACCGTGGAGACTCCGGGACAAAGAATAGGCCAACCAACTGAAGTAAACAAGGAATAGCTCCTGCAACATGTAAAAAGTTGGTCATTTGGAAGTTAATTCCTCAAGTCAGAGTCTGAAAGATATCATACAAGAAGTACCGATCAGTGCAAGTATGCGCCACTGAATGATAATCCCGATGAGCCACATCATTGATACACCACAACAAATCATCAGCTGCCATTCAGAGAATGTTTTAAGTATTGGCTTGCTATATACGGAGTAGTTGCTTTCCAAATAAAGTATTCAGGAGAATAACCTGATGTGCTGCTGTAAATCTTCCTCTAAGATCTTTTGGAGTTATTTCTGCTATATATACCGGCACCTGATACAAGTTACAGAGTTAACACATGAATGTAAGAAAATTCGATACAAGTGCATGTTGATGTTGAACTTACCACATATGAAAGTATTCCAATCCCGATACCAATAGAAAATCTCGCAGTATCAAGTAACCAAGCCACCTTCAGTAACGGCAGGATTAGACTATTACAGTATTACTTTAAAAAGTTTTATAGAATTGGAATTGAAAACGTTCTGACGAAACAATATCCACTGAGAAAAAGACAGGGAACCAACCTTTGCCAACACAATTGAAAGCCATCCTGCAATGCAAAGAAGTTCCGATAATCCCATTGCCTACGCTACAAGATGATTCAAACTCATGAGAAGAGATAACCCGATGACCCAAATTGTAGCAATTCATAAAATTGCAAAGAGAAATGATATAGGGAGTAACATACAGCTCTCCTTCCAACATGGTCTGCTACCCGTCCACTAATCACAGCACCTATCATCGCTCCAATTGTCATTGTTGATCCAAAGATTGAGTACTGAGCGACAATGCAGGGGACTGCGGGTAAGTGCCAGTAAGATAAATATATATAGAGCAGTAGTGACTATACAAGAATGTCGGCGACACTTATCGTTCTTTTCCTTTCACATTGCATGTAAGATAGAAAAATACATGCCTGTGCCAAAGTCAGTCCGAGGTCAGAAATCATTCCAGATTCAGCAGGTGATGAGAAACCCACCTGCCAACACAACACAATCTGAATAATCCAACCCGAGACTGAATACCCCAAAACCCGAATTGATCCTATGCATTCTGTAGCTGGCCCAAGCATTACCATACTCGATATGAAACCATCTGATCCGAAATGACTAATTTGAAAGTACACTAAACTTATTACACTCCCGGTATTGTTTTTCACACTTAGCCAATACTTCAAGGGTTCCCACAAATTTTGGGGTAAGGGAGGGTCTACGCAGCCTTACCCTTATGCTAACAAGATAAACAGGTTGTTTCCGAATGACCTAGGATGAAAATTGCAGTGAGTGATTGATACTTCACAATTAAAGGAACTGCAACCCGTTCAGTGACTCATTTTGCTTTATTCCATCGTAATCCAAAACCAAAGAATAACGAATCTTTGATTCCATTGGACACCATTAATTAAAATTAAAAATACCCAGATGAGCAAATCCAATCCAAGGTCAATATAAACTAGTGCAAGAAAAATCAAAAAGAGTTAAGGAATTAAGAAGCACAAACTTACAGAACAACCAAAGACAAAAGAACCAGAAACAGCAACCAAAGTGCTAAACACAACAGCAGCAGTTGCACCTCCTGATTCTACTGTGTTCTTGTTCAGCAGAGGAGTGTTGTTCACTCTTGGTGTTTCCATTCTTTTTCTCTACTCTTTTCTGCAGCTAATCATGAGATGATATAATCCACACTACATGCCAAAAGCTGCAACATTTGACTTTTCACATTTTAGTAATCTGGTACTAGGCAGATTCTCATTTAACACGGATATATTATCCGTTGCTGGTATTCTGGATTTCTGGGGTTAATATTAAAGCCACGTAAATCCGACTATCCGACCCCCTTACCCGTCATTTATGGGACGCCGGGAGTTCTTAAGGCACTGGGTTAATGTTGTTGCCGGGAAAAAAAATACTACATAAAACCATCGAAAACGAGTCTGATTCGGGTCAAAATGAGTTGAGGGAAATATCAAAATTTTGAAAGAAATTTGCATAAGGTAAAAAAAATCAATTTTGGATTGATTTCATTTAGGAAAAAAAAAAGAGAAAATTAACTGTTTGTCCGGGTTCTAGATTTATTTTTGGAAAAAATAAAAAAATAACAAAAATTCCATTGCCGGGAATCGAACCCGGGTCTCCTGGGTGAAAGCCAGATATCCTAACCGCTGGACGACAATGGATGTCTAAGACTGTTTGTTGTTTAGTAAGCTAATTTTATTATTATATACGCACAAACAGCATCACAAACACTAATCCCCTATATACTAAAAGATTAACACATCTTGAAATTTCCCGCTCAAAATTCCCGCCCATGTACTGAAAAATTGCGCTCAATGTTATATTCTGACTAATTCTTATTCTCTAAATATATTCTAGGCAAATCTTTTCTAAATATACTCACTCTTAATTGACTCTACTAATTAGCTACACTAAAAAATATACCGTAAATAAATATATACTGAAATGATTTACACAATATTCATCAATCTTTACCTTCTTAATAATATATAATATAATATAATAATTCCAAACTCCTTATTTTCTCAATCTCTACCATAAAATAACTTAACTTAAATGTCTTTTAACGGTAGTTATTTTATTTTCTACCTCTTACTAATATTATATTAGTACATTATAACATTAAATTGAAACTACAATTAATTTATGCAAATAATTTTTATTAAGACCGCCTCTTTATAAATCAAATCTAAAAAATACCGCGCTGTAGCGCGGGATCTATACTAGTTTACAATTATGCCGATTTCTTCTTCTATCATATACCCAAGTCCTAACTCCTAACTACTCACATGTAAGTGTACAAAAGAACTTCGATTTTTTTATTACAAATTTACATTATGTGCCTGCAAAAAGAATCCATGGATCGAATGTTGATTCATGTTAGCCGATCCCAGATCATTTTGGGATTAAGGCTTTGACGTATTCCTTGTTGTATTTACCCTTAATAGTGCTGTGTTACCATATTAGTAACAATTGTATCTCCTCCAATGTTCGTCCCTTCGTCTCTGGGACCATTTTTGCGACGAAAAACAAAGTAAAGAGGTTGATACATGTGAATATAAAAAATGTCCCTGCAAAAAGAATCCATAGATCGACACGTGTTAACGGGATATACTCCGAAATGTGAATAAGGGGCATGAAAAGGAAACATGAATTGTTTTACCTGAAGAGCTCCAACCCATCATGAAGTTAAATGAGTATGAAACAATCAAATCACTCAAGTAGCTTACGACAATCGCTAAGCTTCCGGCTGCTCCCTTTATGTTTATCGGGAATATCTACACACACGCGCGCGCACACACACAGACACGACTGTCATTAGACTCTAGTTATATATGGATGTGCCTCCTGCTCTATGCATCAGAATTCAGAACAACACATACCTCTGACATTATGACGTATGGTATCCCGCCCATGCCAATTGGGTACGCTGCAGAAAATATCTGGTGAACCAACCGAAATCCATAAATATATTATTTGTCATGTATGCAGGATTGCAGGAATACTGACAGCTGATGTAAAATTCTATGACAGTCAGACAGTTACATAAATAAAAGAGAGAAAAACGCGATACAGTGTATGGAAACTACAGTCATACCGATATGCCTATGAAAGCGAGATAAGGACTGTAAAATGTGAGCCACCCATGTTCCTGCTCAACAATGAACATTACATGATTGATTATTACTTGTAGAAGTCGGAATGAACGTCCAAGATAAGGGTGTAGCAGGAAAATACGCTGTTTTGAGTAATACAGACCTTTAGAAGAAATGATAATGCAACCGAAAGGCAAGCCAAACACATCCCACCAGCAGAATACTAAAAATCAAAAGCGGAATCCATGAGTTGCATAATCTAACTCGTAAAAAAGAAAAACAAGAGAACCATGAGGCATGACTCGTATGAGTAACACTTACCATCAAAAGTGGCCATCTTCCGAATTTATCCATCATAACTACACCAAGAACACTTGGAGGAAGCTGTAAGGTTATTTATAACATTTCAGTTGAAGGCGGTCTAAGAATCAGTAAACGATAAATTATTTTGCTTAGGTGCAGAACCTGAATAAGAGCCATCGTCATAGTCCCTATAGTACCTGAAAATCCTGCAATCGATATGTTAGTTCAGCTTTTTACTCGCGTACTGTTTTTCTTTGGAAACATCAGTCATCAACTTACCAGCTGATTCAAAAATTTCAGTTCCATAGTATAAAATTCCAGTTGTTCCGCCAAATGAAGATAGTGCCATGATGCCTAGGCCTACCTATAACAATATCGACATGTAAGTAAAACACCGGTGTCAAGGAAAGTCGTGAAGAAGTTACCTGGTAAATATTCCTAGGGAGTTATAGAGCTTACTGTCAGCGCATATGCATACTTTAGACGGAACACATTAAAGAAGCTATCTCCTTCAATATCTTCAACGCCGTCAATGTAGTCCTGAAGACACTGAAATCGACAAATCTTACATTTACAGACAGACGATTTTTCCTTGAAGAAGATTAGGTGCTTACTCTAATGTCAGCTGCTTCTTGAGATATATCCGTGTTCTTTCCCCTTAACCATTGCAAAGCAGTCTCGTAATCATCAACACGACCAACATTCACCTGAAACAGCAATTCTCATTTCGCTTTACAGTGTAAAACAAAAACAGATTAACAAAACCAAGAAAACCCACAAACTGAATGAGATTCCCGCTTACACCCTAGACCGCTTCCTTGGGGGGAAACGTAAAATATGGGTTGGGACCCCAAAAATGTTCTAACATTGAAGTATAGCTAACATACCAACCATCTAGGAGATTCCGGAATGGAGAATATGCCCAAAAGTTGTATCACACATGGAAGCATAGCTGAAAAGATTACGAAAATATATCACCGTAGAAACAGAAGCAAAAAATTTAAACTGAAAATGTGTTTACCGATCAAAGCTAACATGCGCCATCTAGTTACAAGCCCAACGAGAAGAACTGATGCGATTCCAGTAAAGAACATCAGCTGAAAACTCAGTAATAAAGATTTCAGTTTAAGATTTAACAAGTTATTTGGCACCGGGTTAGATTTTAGATGCGCACCTGAGACATAAACACTAATCCACCACGGATATTCTTTGGTGCTATCTCTGCTATGTACACAGGAACCTGTTAACGAAAAACTTGCTTTAAATTAAATGTCCATCGTATTAGCTTTATGTTACTTCAGAAAGTTGACGCGGTATAAGGCATACCACGTAGTCACCGAGGGAAGTAGCAAATCCCAAAATTAGTCTTCCGGAATCAAGTGACCAAGCACCCTTGCATATCAAGTCAGATTAGAAGATAAAACCGTTGACATTCCGTGACAGTCATTAGAGCAAAGATAAGATACCTGAGAAAATGCTATTAAAAGCCATCCGATAATGTAGAGTATGTTTGCAATGCCCATAGTCTGCAGGAAAACAGCCAAATTCAGGTAGTATGCATCATCATACTGAATATTGATTGGAGAACTCTCTTAAAAAAGAGACGATACAAAAACTTACAGCCTTACGACCGACATAGTCTGTTATTTTGCCACACAGAATCGAGCCAAACAATCCTCCAATGGTCAATATTGATCCGAAGAGTGAATACTGTACGGTACACATAAAATTATCAACTGTTTGTCCTAACAGAAGTTTCATATTACATGACAAACGTCAATTCGTCAAAAAATGAAGAATTTTCTAGTATCCAATGTGCAGCAGCAGGAGCTGAGACACAGGCGACAGTATTTCAATTATATCCAATGCTGTCATTCTCATTAAAATTCCCGAGTCCTGCAATTCAGTGTATACGGTATATATACCCCTAGTATTACACTGCACAATGAAGCACTGAAATAATAATACTAAATGTCTGATAGTGATAAAGAGCAACTCACATCTGCTGTAGAGAGACCCAAGTCAGAGATGATTGCAGACTGTACCGGAGCAGAATATGCGTACTATAACAACAACAACAACAACAACAACAACATCAGAGCCTTAATCCCAAAAATGTTCCTATTCCTGAAACTTAGTTTGGGGGTCTTGTATGAGTCCGTCTTGCTATGACACCAATCCAATATCCATTAAAATTCAATGAGACGGTCTCATACCATAATTCTGGTCATAGATAACTTCATACATATGTAAGGTACTCAATCCAGTATCGATTAACACAAATTCTCATTTAAGACAGTCTTAAGCTTAATTAAGACGCCGTTTTCAGTCCTAATACACCCCTCACTCGAATCCCCTCTTTGGGATTCAAGAGCAAAATTGAACTTCTGACTTCATATAGTCATTTGACAAAATTGACCCATCTGATAACCAAAGTGAGGATTTGATTGACCCGTAACCCCAATTGACACAACCCAATATGCCCCAACCCGAAGGTTTACTATTGCACATTGATCATTGACCGTAAATAACTCGATAATAACATTATCCAAACCCGAATTCTTGCAAACCCAAAATGACCCAACCTGATTTGACCACTAGTTGACCCATTTAAGAAAATCATCTCAACCAAACGCTTAAACAGACAGGTCTAATCAATGATTTAATATCTTAATAATGACAATGGTCATCTCTTACATTTAAGAAAATAAAATAATAATAAAAAGCTATTAATCCTACAAATGAAATAAAAAAAATGGATTAAATATATATAAAAATAAAACAGAATTTTAAAAAAATAAAAGGAAATGATTCAATGAAAGCATACGGTGGAACCACCAACAAAGGAAGTACAGACGGCAATGAAGATGCTAAATATGAGAACATTCGTAATTTCGCCACCGCCACCGCCACTACGATCACCGCCACCGATACTGTGGAGCAATGGTATTTTATCAGAATTATCTTCCGCCATTTTCTTGTTTCTTCCTTGTTGTTTTGTTCGTTTCTCTTTCCTCCATGGATTTTAACGAGAATTATTTGCATGCATTATTCATATGTTTACAGCTCATTTAGGGGGTGTTTGGTTCACCCAATATAGGTATGAGGTATGGGTTTGGAATGAACCAAACCCATACCATGTGTTTGGTTGACAAAATTGAAGGTTTGATACCCATACCTCAAACCCATGAGGTATGGGTTTAAATACCCGAGAGAGGGTGGGTATGAGATTGATACCCACAGATCAAATTACAATATTAAAAAGTGATAAAAACAATTGTAAAAAAAATCATTTTATATATTTATTTGATTAAATTTTCTCTACATGATTTAATAGTATAAAAATTATTATTAAAAATATTGTATTTTGAAGAGTTTTTAGCTTTGATTATTTTCTAACCCCATACCCCCAAAATTGAACCAAACACAAGGTATGAGGTATCAAGTTCCAACCCGATACCACCCAGGTATGATTCCCGATTCCAAACCCATACCCACGCGTGAACCAAACATCCCCTTACTACGTTTGCATGGACGGTCGTAAGTCGTAACCACTCGCACGGTAGATTAGAACTCCTTTTCTAAATGGGTCCAAGATTAATGGCCCACACGAATATTGGTGAGACGGATATAACATATAGGCGGAGTTTGGATCCGGTTAGTATGGGTTGAGTGAGTCGAGTTTTGATTTGGATTTGTTTTTATCATTTATTTATTTTGTTAGTTGAAAATTAAGAGCTCATTAATATAAAAAAGAGTTTGTCAAATTAACTGAAAAGGTAGCTTATTTTTTATAATAATAACGTAAAATGATATACCAGATAATTAATTTAATATTATAAATTGAAAAGAGCAAAATGAAAATAAAAGATAAAAAGGTAAAATACATTAATTAGATAGAATTTCTCTATGTGGGGAGCTAGTAATTATCACTTGTGTAATAATAAAACTCAAAAGATTTAAAAAAAAAATCAAAAATATTGTTTTAGATTTTCAATGATTGACGTATCATGATGAATATTAAATATATGTTCAAATATTTAAACTTCGCTTTCTATTCCCCATCTTTATGAAGGCGTTTTTTATAAATTTCAAAAAGGTACAATAAACGCACGAACAAATGCGATCACGTCCCACGGAAAGAATTCAATGTTCAAAAGAGCTAAAATATAACTTTTTGTTATATCGTTTTGATTATACCTAAAACCGAAATTTTGTCGTCTCTATTCACTCTCCTTATCAATTACCCGTTTAGTAACGAATCTTCATGCATGTTGAACCTAAGACAACTAATTTAACGTTATCCATCGGGGATAATCTGATCCAAATTCCAAACAAACTATAAGGATCCGTCACACATTAAGAATTCCCCAATTCGGCACCCAACCTTGAGACCAATATTTATCTCCAATTCGAAACTTTAAAACTAAAATAAACGATAAGAGGTCTTTTTCCAATCGATTTAAATCCAATTTACGCCCGACAACCAAAAAAAAGAATAAAAATACTAGTCTCCATTTGATAGTTGCAATTGTAACAAATTCCATACATTCCTCCACATGTCAGATCAAGTCTGAATTGCTCTCCATAATTTGTTCAAAAATATAAAATCACAATTTTTTTCAAAATAAATCACTCAGGATGAGTTAAACATTAATGCTAATAAATATTAAATACCCACAAAATAAGGCAATTAAACATTTAAATCATCATCTTTAATTACCTTTTTAACAAAAAACAAACAATTATTGATAATCAGACAAATTTTTGGTACAAGAATAGTGTGACAAATTTCTGGGATTTTTTTCTAAAAAAACCAACGTAAACATTTACAACAACAAACATTATAAGACTTGCATTTATTACAAAACAAACACCCTTTTGTAGCTTTTGCTTCTTCTTCTTCTTCTATTTTCTTCTAATTTTTGGGTTTTTTCCACTGCTTTTTATGGATGATCCTGAGAATTTACATTCTGGGTATGTTTATTTATTATTTTTTCCAAGATTTTAAATTTGTTTATGAATTATGATCATTTGTTTTGTTTTTGTGGGTGTTTTGATGTTAAAAATGGTTTGATTCGGATGTAGATTTGTTTTGCTTTCGTGCTTGTTCTTAACTGATTCTTTACGTTTGATTAAATACTTCAATTGAATAAAAACGTAAAGAACGAGTAACTAGTTAGTTTGATGTACAAGGTTTTGATGATTCTTGTAAAAATGTAGCCTTTTTTTTTTAATTCATAGTTGAAGATGTGTGTTTGTCTTGGAGAATTTACTTAGTATATATGAGTGACCCTTTAGGTATGATATAATATACTTCCGTTTTAAACAAAAATTCGTGCGTGTAAATTTGTGTGCCTAGTTTGAACTATTTCGTATCAGATTATGACTTATGATTATCCTAATCTAGCTTGTGAGTGGCTTTCCATATTTTTTTTATTTTTTTTTATTTACCGATTTTCATTTTGGATCGTTCTGAACGAAATAGTCTCTGTGTCGTTAACACTTGGGCTTAGGCTGCATAGCTACGACCCTCCTCTTAAACTACTATTCAGAATGTGCTTTAACTCTTGAAGGCAAATGGTTGAGTGCATGTAGGCCGTATATTCATCGTTGTACGAAAAATTCTGGCTCTGTACCTGCTTGAAAATTCATGAAATGGCGAGTGGCACATTGTGTGGCCCTATAGAGTCATAGAAAGCGTTATATGAGACGATTTTACATGTGAGACTAACGCAAATTCACATGTACTCCGTATTGATTTCATTCCTAATTTGGTTCCGAGTTTAATGCTTACTTTCTCTTTTCCTTCTTATCAGTGAGTTGGTTAAGAAATCGTCTCCTCCTAAGGTTCCTATACGATGTAAGACCTTAGGCTCGCTGTTTTCAGCCTCTGCTCACGGTAATATTCATCGCCTATTTCCTCCATGTGGATACGATTATACTCACTTCTAGCTCTAACCGTGCTCATTTTCACAGACTTGAGAGCCTTTGATATAGAACAGGAAAAGAACGACGAGGATTCTCCCCGAGGAATACTGGAAGCGTGTAAGAAAAACGCGGAATCAGAACTAGATTCACCTCTAAAAGGTCCGACTTTTTGTATCCCCAAAAAACCACATTTTCGATGGAAAAATCTCTTCAAGGCGTGGAAAAAGAAATCGATAATGAAACGCTTAACAAGTATCCCTCCTGTACAAAAGATAACTTCTAAAATTAACCGAGTTGGAGAAAACACTGGAGACGTCTCCCCGGTTGATGCTAATATCTGCAAGATGAAGGCTTCTTGGAAAATCTTCTCATTCTCCGAACTTCAAAAGGCCACTAATAACTTTAGCTCAGGTCAGCTCAGGTCCACTCTTTTTCTTACGCTCATAACTAATCGAGATTTTTTTTGCTAAGACGGAAAGGAAGCTACAAGGGTGATTTAAATGTTGATGGATTCTGAACTCAAGTCATAAATGACAACAATGACTTTGTTTAGTATGCAGATTTGATTTTTTTTTTGGTGTTGACCAGGAGTATCTCTACCGACAACTAGAGCTGTGCCTGCCTTGACCGGTTATTTTATGCAACTTGGCCTAACCCGGCCCGGCCCGGCCTTAGCTAACTGTTAACCCGGGCCTGAAATTCCAGCCCGGCCTGACCTTGCCCCGCCATTTTAGCAAAAATAAAAAATAAAAAAATAAAATGGTAAAGCCCGCCAACCCGACCCGCCATTGGCCCGCCTCGGGTCTTGGCCCGGGTCAAGCATATCTTGGCCCGGCCAAGCCCGACCCTTCCCCTGGCCTGGCCCGGGTCTGACTTGGAGAGCCCATCCCGAGTACAGGTCTACCGACAGTTAGGGTAATCTCCTTCGGGATACTGAAAGCAATTTAATGGGTTGACCCCTCTCAAGTTTGACTTTTTTATTCGCAGGAGTCAGGAATCGAACCCCTGACCACTTGTTTAAGAAATGAGAGCTCTTACCATTCACACCAGCCAACTTTGGTTAGTATGCAGATTTGATAACGCTGTTGTTTTCAAACATTTTTGCAGAGAACATGATAGGTAAAGGAGGGTTTGCGGAAGTGTACAAGGGATGTTTAAAAGACGGAGAACTGGTGGCAATAAAACGCTTAACTAGGGGAACAAACGAAGAAAGAATTAGCAGTTTTCTTTCGGAGCTAGGAATTATAGCTCATGTTGATCATCCGAATACAGCGAAATTAATTGGATATGGAGTTCAAGGAGGTTTGCACATTGTTTTACAGTTATCTTCACTTGGGAGTCTCGGAAACCTTCTACACGGTTTGTTAGTTCCATTTTTCGAGTTTCCAAAAATGTCTTAATCTTACGATTTTTGCTGTTAAGGTCGTCAAAAAAGTCCTCATTTTCGCGACAGGTTCAGGTGAACAGATAGATTGGAGCATTAGGTATAAAATTGCAGTAGGAACAGCTGATGGCCTGTTGTATCTCCATGAAGGCTGTCAAAGGCGAATCATTCACCGCGATATTAAGGCTGATAACATATTGCTTACAGAAAACTATGACCCTCAGGTACTTTTTCGTTTTCTAAGGTGTAGCCCTCGTTTTTCACAAAAAAACTTTGACCGACAATAATTATATATTACGAGTTTAGAAAACGGTAATTTGTAATCCGTATCTGGTACGTAAGATGGTAGATCATCCTTTGTATCGTACTCCGATCTTACTAGTATTTTGTTTCAATAAATTCAGATATGTGATTTTGGACTTGGAAAGTGGTTACCAAGTGAATGTACACATCACAATGTAGTCAAATTCGAAGGCACTTTCGGGTAAGTCGACTCAAGATTATTTAGAGCACCCACAATAGAGAGGATTGAGCCTCCTCTTAACCTTCTCTCTCCTCTAAGAGGACATCCTCTCTATTGTGGGAATTATTTTGTGTGTCCTCTTATATAGAGGAAGATGGGTGCTTCCTCTACTTTTAGAGGAAAGTAGAGGAAATGAGATATTGGCCCTTGTGCCCACAACCTAATCTTTATTTGCCATATGGATAATATTTTTATTTATAATTTTTATTTATTATTGGAAAAAAATTATTCAAATGTACTTTTAATTGCTATTTTACATACATCCATATTTATCTTTTTAATTAGTATTACATGTTTGTATTGCTTTAGTGTTGTTATTATTGGCTACACTAAAATGTACACTAGGTACATGAAAATGTACTCTAGCTACACGTTTAGACGTACCAATAATTTTATGTATTCCATTTTCTTTTCTAAGTTAATGTATTCCATGTCTTTCCTTTCCTAGTTAAGTTGATGAGTTTATTACTACAACTATTATCAATTGTTAGCCCGAACGATTATCAATTGCAAGCGAGGTTTTATCAATTGTATAGAGTATATGTAATAAGAAATGTAATAAGAAATGATGTTGAATCATCTACCAATATTCCCGAGTCATTTGTTGTTATCCCTGGAATATACGCGGAATGAAATTTACACAACTTTATGGCTAGGAGGGGAGAGCTACATGACAAACAAATACACATGTCTTTGAAAAACGATTTGGTTGAACATATATGGACTATGTTTCAAGGCTCGAATATAAATTAAAAATATGTATAACAATTTAATGTTAAGTTTCATGTATTTTGTTTTATGAATTTTATATCTTACTTTGTATTATGAATTTGATGTATTTTGTTTTATGAATTTTATATGTTATTTAATTTAGTAACACAAACGTTTTTTAAAATTAGTTTTATTAATTTGTAAATTATTAAAACAATAAAAAGTAACCTATAATATTAAATATAAATAAGTTAAATATATATAATAGTAAGATGATCCTCTCTATTGTGGAGGAAAAAAGAGATAGTAGAAATGAAGAGGATGAAGATAGTGGGAAATGAGGTGGATGAAAGAGGCAATGAGGTGTCAAAAAAATAGAAAGAAAGAGAAAAAATAAGAGGATGAAACCATCCTCTCTATTGTGGGTGCTCTTAAGATAAGGTTGCGTACATCTGACTAGGGGTGTTCATTGGTCCGGAAGCGGACCGGACCGGACCAAACTTACATCTGGCTAGGGGTGTTCATTGGTCCGGGATCGGATCGGACCGGACCAAACTTAGTGGACCGAAGACCAAATAAAAGTAAAATGGTGGACCGTGTCCGGTCCAGTCCGGACCCTAAAAATGTATAGTCCGGACCTGACCATATGGACCAAATAATATATTTTTTGTTACTTTATTATTTCGATGATTAGTGCAATTTATATTTAATTTATATTAATGACCTAGATTTTTTTTGTTAGAGTAGTAGTATATGTCAAAGTAATATTATGAGATTAGGAGAAATATTTGTAAATCATACCATTTCAAAGATATTCGTTATAAAAGTTTGGTCCACGGTCCGGTCCGTGGTCCGTTCGGTTTGGTCCAGAACCGGACCAAAGACCAAACTTATGTAAATAGGTGGACCGTGGACCGGACCAAATTGCGCGGTCCGGTCCGGTCTTTGGTCCGGACCATTGAATGAACGATTTTTCATGGCCGGGAGTCATTGAGGCAATGGTTAATGTCGTTTTTGTTGGTTTAATTTGTCACATGACAGTTATTTTGCACCGGAGTACTTCATGCACGGGATAGTGGATGAAAAAACCGATATCTATGCATTCGGGGTGCTTTTATTGGAGCTTATATCTGGTCGAAAAGCTTTCAATAGTGAACAACAGAGCATTCTACTATGGGTATGTTTCAGTTTCCCTCCTATGTTTCGCCTCTCCAACTATATTTCCTTTATCGAGTTAATTTGATTACGGTTATCATGGTTTCTCAGGCAAAGCCTTTGCTTGATGCGCATGATCTTGAGAAGCTGGTTGATCCTGTTCTTGGTGATGACTATGATGACGAGGAATTGGATCGTATGGTCTTGACTGCGGCCTTGTGTGTACAACAGACTCCTGTTCTTCGACCCCGAATGAATCAGGCATGTTTCCATCCTTTATTATACGGAGTATTACAGTAAGAGAATAAAATTCTCCAGATTTTTCCCTTCAGAATGTATCAAGCTAAATAAGAAAAAAAATACTTCTTTTTTTAAATTATTAAAATTTCATCAAAATATAATAATTTCATCAAATAATAATATTTTCTTTAAAATCTAAATTATAATATTTTAATTAAAATAAGATAAACTCGCTATAATTTTATAAACTGTAAATTTCTAAATTTTGGTTATATATAATATTATATACTCCGTATTAGAGAATGACTTGACATATTTTGTATAAAACAAAACAATAGACTGTTACTAAAAAAAAATCATTTAACATAATTTGAGAAAAAATATTATTTGTAATCATTAGCTTTATGTTAAAAAAAAAGTTTTACTAAATTCTCTTGATTAGTTCATATATAGTTCATTTTTTTCTCATATCGAAATACAACGAGATATATGACAAATTAATGAATAATGAGGTAGCAATTTCAAATATTTAAATAATAACTAACCTCCATATATAACGCAAATGTGCGGGATCTACACTAATTAAATATAATTAGAAATAGAATGTTGTCAATTAGCTTAGTTGGTAAAGTTATTAGCACTGGTACTCATAACCTGGGTTCAAATCCCGTTAGCATCAAAACCGTCCTAAATCGTAAATGCAGGTAGTGATTCTACTGAGAGGGGACGACTACTGTCCGGATAGTGCAAAAACGAAACAAGTACATGCTCTACGAAGAACGTACTCTGTAGAACTCCAAGATGCCAAGGAATACAACTCGACTAGACGACTTAATGAACTCCGGCGACTAAGAGAGGTTGCTTTCGGTCATTAGATTCAACTTAAAGCCTGTACAAAAAAAAAATGCCGAGAGCATAGTTCCGATTTTCTCTAGTGAATCATGAAGAAAGAATAGGGATGGAAGTTCAATTGTTTAGCCTGCATCCTTTTTTCTTCATGAACTTGTTGTATAATGTACATGTTCATCTCTGTATTGTGATGTATAATGTACATAATTCAATAGAGTATAATTCGATAAAATTATGTATGCGACTTAATTTTAACTTGAGACATTTATGCATAAGCAGCGGTAAAGTTATAAGGATAATACTCATGACCTGAACTCAAATCTCGTCATTTGGTATGATTTTAACTTTTAAGTAACATTAAAGTTATTTGGTTGGTTAATTAAAGCAAGGTGTGTACAATTGTAGCCTATTTCAACACTCAACAAATATTCTCAAGGTCTTTCATCTTTAAAGTTAATGTCACTTAATTTAGGTGTCCAATTGTATACATTAAGATAGATATTTTTTTCGGTAATGAGGGAACCTGCAATCGCTACTTTCGTGTGTGTACTGGGTAAACCCTCGAGTATACGTGATAACCTACAAACCACGTATACCAGGTAAGTCATTCAAGGGTTACAGGTAATCAATATTCTCATTGATTTACCAATATTTTTATATATAATCTTCAAATCTTGTTATTAAAAATTTCGAAAAAAAAAAAATAATTACGAGTATTTAACAATTATATATAGATTAGGTTTGAGCTCGAGCTTGGATTACAACTCGTAAATACAGTAATGAGCTCAATTTTTTAAGCTCGGGAAAGCTCAAGAACCGCTCGAGTTTTGTTTTTATGGGACATGTACACCACACAAATTGTTAGCATCATGGAATATTCATGGTTCTAAACTCAAGTTGTTTTTGTAAGTTTGCTCGGAGCTATTTGAGCCTTGCATTTTACTGAAATAAATGATTGGGCTGAAACCACTTTAGGCCCAACATTAAGTGGCCCACATTATTTAATTTTTAGCCCAAATAAAGTCGTACTTGAAATCATGTACAACTGGCGCACGTTGATTAATGATTGGTAATAATTAAAATAATTTATTACGTGTATAAATGTATAATCACTTTGCCGTTTGCTTCGGCATCTTTGGTAGGTGGGAGAGTGTAGGATATACCGTATACGTATATACTCCTAGGGATTGTATTATGATTGTATAATGCATAAATGATCTTATGGTCAAATTGTCATTAGTGGTAGAGCTAAAATTTATACTAATATTAGGGTAAATTTGAAAAATGTTCAAAAATTTTAACTAAAAACTTTAAAGTTTTCCTCTTTTGGTGGGGACGACCCCTTAACTCCTGCTAGTGTTCCCTAACAACCTAACTCTACTACTAATTAACTAAGGCTCTATTCTTTTGGGTTTAATTGAGCTGAGTTGAACTATACTAAGTTGATTTGAAGTAAGTTGAGATAAATATAGCTGAAATAAGCTGAGCTGTACTTAACTGAAATGAGGTGATTGAGAGCTGAAATTAGCTAAAAAAACAAGGCCTGATATATTTGTGATTAAGGAATAATAGGAATCCAACATTACATAAGTAATATCTTGACTTGAAATGTTATAAAAATGGACAATTTCTTTTGAAAATTGAAATGTAATAGAAGTATTGGCCGATCCAAAATTTCAATATAGGGAGCAAAATTGATAATGAACCGGATTGAATAGAGGACATAAGTGTTAGCCTATTTTTTATTCCTTAATAGGATTACATTTGACAAGGTTAATAACATGACTTGGTACACACTCGTAGTTTTGCATATATTTTATACATGTAAATTAAGTATTAGAATAAAATTATGCTTTTTCCTTGATATATTTTTGTTTGAATTAAGCCAAAAGTTAAGAAATTACACTAAAACAAAGTTCAAAGAACAAGTAAATGATAAAGTATAAACCCCTATTACACATGTTTTTATAATTTTATTTATTAAACTTGATTCGTATATATGGTTCAACTTTTAACTATCATAAATGAAAAAGTCAAATTTTAAAGAGGTCTTTCTATTTATCCGCAACACTACGAATAAAACTGTCCCAACTCTCAACCGTCGACAAAAACTAACCTACTCAACAGATAGTCTTGCTTAAGACGACACTATCCGTCTAACTCTTAACTCATAAGCTTATATCACCCTACATGTGAGTATATAAGACAAATCTTTTACATTTTTCATTGTGTTCTACTTTTATCCTATTTAATCCCACATACATATATTTAACATATTTTAAACTTAAACAACTAGTCACCGCATTAAACAAGAATTTGTGACTACTAATTTCAAAAAAAAAAAAAAAAAAAAAGAATTTGTGACTACTCAACACCTAAAAACAAAAAGTCACAAATTTTACTTGTTGATCAAGGTCCCCATTTTTTTGCCTCTCCTTTAACCACAAGAAACCAATCTCGAGTCCACAAATGACATCATTATGTCACCTTAAATTATGCACAAATTAAACAATAATCTTAATTCTTAAATGCTAATTATCCTTTAATCCTTTCTTTTAATCCTTCCATGGCTTGGAAGTTGGAAGACTTCCCAATTTATATTATCCCCAAAAACTTGCTACATCCGCAATATTACTATGTATTCATTCCACTAGCTTGAAACACAAACCTTATTAGATTAAACATTCCGTAAAACAACAAAACACTTAACCACATTAAACTAACCTCATAATCTCCTAATTTCCTTTCATTTTCATCTACAACATAATACAAACTCTAATTTTACTCAAAAATATATCAAAACCCTTTTAAAAAACCCAAAAAATCAAAATATAATATAATAAAATAAAATAAAATTGATATATCTTAAAACGAATATATCCGTCTTAAAATTAAAACGAGTTGAGTATCACTGACCTGATTGAGTGAGTCAAATCTTTTTATAGTCCACGACATTATAGTTTTAGCTAGAACTTCCATTTCTTATTTAACTAGTCTTAAATTTAAAACGAATATGTCGGTCTTAAATCAGAATTTGGGAATAAATAAACCAAATTAAACCGACATCATAATTCTGTTTCTCCATCACACCATCCACAAAATACAAAAAATTTATTCAAAGTTTTCTCGAGGAACCCCAAAAAAATCCTTGCAAAAATCCAAAAAAAATAAAATCTAAATTTATAATCTCAACCATAATCATCATCCACAACAAAATACAATATTACCCAAATTTTTCTCAAAAAATACAAAAATAAAATAAAAAATAATATTAAAATTAAAAAAAATAATAAAATAATAGAACCGTCTCTCTTGATCAAACAAGGTCAAACACATACTCAACAAACAAACATTTACTTCATTCATTTTCATTTTACAACACAACAACAAAAACTTCAACTTCATCATCATCATCTTAACTTCATCATCTTCTTGATAATTTTCTTCAAAAAACTCTCAATTTTTACTCCAAAGTTTTCAACTTTATATGTGACCCAACTCATATTATCCGGTAAAAATCCGGTATTCAGTAAAAAAAATTGATTTTCTGTAAAGGGCAAGTTTTAATTTCTAGATGAAACATCAGCAAACAAAGGGTAATAACAATAACAATAACAGTAATAATAGTAGTGGTAAAAATGGATTTACTCGTAATTCTTTCAAGTTTATATCTTCTTGTATCAAGACTGTTTCTTCAGGTGTAAGATCAGCCAGTGCTTCTGTTGCTAATTCTATTTCTGCTGATTCTAATCATCTTAAAGACCAGGTTGATTTTTTTTTGCTGTTTTTTTCAGTATTTTTGTGCTTTTTTGGTGCTTTTTTGAGTAATTTTGATTGTTGTTTTGATGAAATGTTGGGAAGAAATGGTGGGATTTGTGGATTTGTGGTGTGTGTTTGTTTGTTGTATTTGGTGATTGGTTTTTTGTTTGGACTTGTGTTTTGTTGATGTTGACTGATAGTGATTTGTGATTGAAGTCTAAACGGATTCGAATGATGATTCATATTAGCCGACCCCAAATGATGTTTGGACTAAGGCTCTGATGTTGGTGCTGTTGTTAGGGTTGATTGATTGTAATGTTGTTGGTTTTTTGGGAAATGGGATGTGATTATCTTGGAATTTGGAGAGTTTTGGTTGTGATTTGAGCTTTTTGATTAATTTAGGGAAATGGGATTATGTTGGATTTTGAAGATTTGGGTGATGATTTGAGATTTTGGATGTGATTAGGGAAATGGGATTGTTTCTTGAGGGAAGAATGATTGGTTTTTTGTTAATTACTTGGGATTTTGGGAATAGGGGAAAGATTTTGTATGAAGTTTGTGTTGGATGTAGTGTTTGATTACAAATGCCGGCTTCCGAATCCTGATTTTCGATTTTCTTGTATGTTGTTCACTGGATATATCATTTGAGATTATCGCAGCGTTGAGACTTTTGGTGATAAGGGTTGACACATATAAATGGCACTGTAAGGAAATTTCGAGTTCATCAGTTAGGGAAATGGCTCTATATGGAATATACCAGTTCATCAGTTAAGGAAATGGGATCGTGTATACTTGGTAGAAAATGTTGGCAACCTATGAATTTCTTTTGCGATTTATTGAGGGGAAAATGATTTGTCATTTATTAAGGACTTATGAACGGGGTGATGGATATCATATGAGATATCTGTTGGATACAAGGTTTGGTGAATTGCTTTGGTTTGATTCTGTTTTAAGCTTCACATTTTGGCATATTTACTCGAGTTAACATTTTGAGACTTTTGAAAGGAATGCTTTAGGTTAGAACTTAGGAGGTGGCACATGGAAGTGGCTTGGTAAGGAAATTTAAGCATGTCAGTTATATGTTTCCTTTTTAATTTTGGCTTCCTTAGTTATGCATGTGGATGCCCTTATGGTTCAGGGGGTCGATGTCTTGAATGACTAGGTCCTTATCATATGAATGATTTGGCTGAGTTTGAATAGAATGACGGGAAACACTACATATCCTGGCAGAGTTAAAATATCATTTACCTGTTCTGGTTGATGATTTAGTTCGCATATAGCTCAGACAAATTGTCTAATGCAATACAGGATTCTTGGGCACGTAGTGCTGGTTGGTCTTTCCTTTCATGATTTCGTGCTAGTTCCTGACACTTGGCCGTTGAATGGAGTGTGGCTGGGAATCAATATCTCAATGTTTTTAGTCAGTGTGATTGATGTGGATTGGTAACTAAGATTAGCGCAATAGAGAATGAGAGGGAAAGTAGGAAAGGGTTTGACGATGGTGGTGTTTGTCTGTTTTTTTTACCTTTTTTCAGAAAAAAAAATTGTGAAGACAGGACCAGTTTTTTCCAGTTTCGTTCTATTTTGACTTTTAATTGTGATTAGCACCCTGGCTTGTGGAATGTCACTGATGATTAACGATGGGACACCTTATATTGGAATACAGGTGTTATGGGCTTGCTTTGACAAGCTAGAACTTGGCCGATCTAGCTTCCACCGTGTTCTGTTACTCGGTTACATCAATGGATTCCAAGTCTTGGATGTTGATGATGCTTCTACTGTCAACGAACTAGTTTCAAAACGCGATGGCCCGTGTACATTTCTGCAAATACAGCCATACCCTACGCATCGTGAAAATTGTGAAGGATTCAGGGCATCACATCCCTTGCTATTAGTTGCTGCAGGAGAAGTTGCTGCAGGAGATGAAAGACAAATTCAAGATTCCTATCAGAGGAGGAGAGATGGTTTGGCTGATTCCCAGGCAGGGAATGTGGTCAGCTCTCCTACAGCTGTTCGTTTTTATTCCTTGAAATCTCACAACTATGTTCATGTTTTGAGATTCCGGTCTGCTGTCTACACAGTTCGTTGCAGTCCACACGTAGTTGCTGTGGGACTTGTTTCACAAGTAAGCAGTTTATTGTGCGCTAGATGTTTCTGCATATTGTGTTCAGAGAACTTTCCAACTTTATAATACTGCCGGCTAGTTTGTCGATAAAATGTATTGTGATTCATTAGTGTAAAGAAGTGAATCTTCTGTATGCCATTTATCCACATATAATCATCTAATATGGTTGTGCTGACAATATAACCGTCTTTATGCTATTAATATGGAACCATCCTTGTTGGGACTAGGGCTCACTTGTTGCTGTTGTTATATGCTATTAATACAGAAGCAACGCATAAAATTACCTTTAGTTAATGTCAATTGGCATTTGAGCAAGATTTTAAGGCAATCTTCTACCTGCTTATTAATCACTCATTTTGGGCATATGTTTTTTAAACCATGGTATAATCTTCTTTTAATAACAGTTTTTTCTGTTTCATATACAGATACATTGCTTTGATCCTCTCACCCTTGAGAGCAAGTTCAGTGTTTTAACTTACCCAGTCCCTCAAAAGATCGGGGAAGGATTTGTTGGAATCAACGTTGGTTATGGTCCAATGGATGTTGGCCCTAGGTGGTTAGCCTACCATAGTAATAACCCATTATCGACAAATACTGGGCGGTTAAGTCCTCAAAATTTGACCCCCTCTCCTGGTGTAAGCCCTTCGACTTCTCCCAGTAGTGGAAGTTTGGTGGCTAGGTATGCAATGGAGTCAAGCAAGCAGTTGGCCACAGGGCTGATTAATCTGGGTGACATGGGGTATAAGACATTGTCCAAGTACTATCAGGAGATTCTTCCTGATGGCCCAAGTTCTCCGGTTACTACCAGTTCTGGATGGAAAGTCAACAAGGCTTTAGTAAATTCTCCTGACATAGAAATTGCTGGAACGGTGAGTAGCCATTGTGATGCTTAATATAATATACTCGATATTGTTAAGTTGTGCATCCCTTCTTTTGGGTTGCTGATCAGTGGAAGTTATTTGCGTATGATGATGTTTGCAGGTTATTGTGAAGGATTTTGTTTCGACAGCTGTTATCGCACATTTTAGGGCTCATACAAGTCCAATTTCTGCTCTTTGCTTTGATCCAAGTGGCACACTTCTGGTGACTGCATCTATTCATGGTAATAACATAAACATCTTCCGTATTATGCCATCATCTTCTCAGAATGGAGCTGGTAGTCAAAGCTACAATTCGACGTCTTCTCACGTGCACCTTTACAAACTTCATCGTGGCATTACATCAGCAGTATGTCCAGCATCCTTTTCTATTTTGCTGCTTACTACACAATGACGTACTAAATTGGTTGCGCCTCTTTTTATTGTGAAACAGTAGCCATTCAATGCAATTCTTGATGCGTTTTTCATTATGGGTCATCCAGAAACACCTTTGTGTTGTTAACACAATACAACAGTGGGTAATGCTGCGTATATCTGACCCCGTACCCCGCCATTTGCGGGAGCCTTTTGAGGCACTGGGTAATATTGTTGTTTCTCTTTACTAAAGTTGTTGTCCGCCATGTATTTTCCATCTCAACTTCTTGGCCTTTATTTCACAGGTTATTCAAGATATCTGTTTCAGCCAGTACAGCCAATGGGTGGCCGTAATTTCATCAAAAGGAACTTGCCATATCTATGTTTTATCCCCATTTGGCGGGGAATGCGGTCTTCAAGTTCAAAACTCGTATGTAGATGGCCCAACTCTTGTTCCCATCTTATCTCTACCGTGGTGGTCTACTTCAGCTTATGTCACAAATCAGCAGTCTTTTTCTGCTCCTCCTCCACCGCCAGTTACCCTCTCTGTGGTTAGTCGAATTAGAACTGGTAACTCTGGGTGGCTCAACACAGTCAGCAATGTTGCATCTTCGGCCGCTGGAATGGCCTCCTTGTCAAGTTCTGCTATCTCAGCTGTTTTCCATTGTTCAATGCCTAATGTGTTGCCACCAGGTCGTTCGAATGCGTTGGAGCACCTCTTGGTGTACTCCCCTTCTGGTCACCTTATCCAGTATGAGCTTTTCCCATCAGCGGGTCCAGAGACATCTGATACCGGTTCAAGATTGAGTTCAGGTTCATTTGTGCAGATACAAGATGAGGACTTGAGGGTGAAATCTGAACCCATTCAATGCTGGGATGTTTGCCGAGGGGCAGATTGGCCTGAAAGAGAGGAGTGTGTCGAGGGGATAGTTTTTGGGAGAAAAGATCATTCGGACGTAGCCATGGAGACTTCTGACTCTGATGATAATGGTAATAGTGAAAAGGGAGATGTACATGAACAATCGACCTTGTATCTGTCCAAAGCTGAGGTGCAGTTGAGCTATGGCAGGATGCCTTCTTGGCAAAATTCCAAGGTTAACTTTTTACTTGTGTCGATCGATTCGGTACATTTTGTGTGTTGACTAATTTTTACATTTATCCTACTGGTAGATACATTTCTTTGCTATGAATCCTGTGGCGCTTGATACTGAGAAGACTTTTAGTGATGATTTCGGTGGAGAAATGGATATTGAAAAGGTCCCTCATTTTGAGATTGAAATTAAGCGGAAGGACTTGTTACCTGTTTTCGAGCACTTTCAGCAAGTGAAGCCCGACTGGCGCAACAGGTACAAAAACAAGCAATTTTTTTCCTAGCAATTTGGACCGAATCTGATAGTCATTTTCCCTTTCAACCATCATTTGACTACATCTATTTGCCTTTCTTACTGTGCCTGTAAAGTTGCGCACTGTTCTGTTGTTGCCGCAACTTTATTTTTTATTTTTTTATTTTTTATTTTTTTCCTGAACTGTTGCCTATTGTTCTTAATTTAACCAATTGCTGTTAAAACTGGCAAAATCGTTGAAGATCCCAGTCTGTTAATTTTGGTGGCTTTTTTAGTCGGCCATCTCTTAGGTTTTTGCGATTTTGTAGGAGAAAAAAACTCTTAGATATTTTCTGTGCTTGTTTTTGTCTGTGTTGTGTGTTGACTCAACACTCTACAAGACACCTATACATTTCATTTTAAGTTAAAAATTGAAATTACGTCTCATACTCTGACACGCATTCGTGCCCCACATGTGCAACGAAGGCTGAATCTGTTACGGCAGTAGGAAATTTTATTTGCTGACCAAGCTACAAACCCCATCAATAATAGTGCGTCTTGCTTCAGACGGGGGCCTTTTTGGTTTGAAATAATAAGACGGAATTTTGTAACCATTTTATAGTTAAATGTGACCACTATTGAAAAACCAGTTACCATAAGCTGTAACACTGCCTATACCATTGTGGTTATATTTAACTATAAAATGGTCACATATGCCCGTCTGAAAAATAAGACGAAAAGTTTCCGTCTGAAACAAGAATTTGGACATCAATAATGTCTGGCTGCCCTGGTCATTGTTATGAACTCATGATTCTATTTCTAGCATCGTCGGTTTCTCTCACTGTCACCATTGACAAATTTTACATTTTAACAGGGATGCAATTGCGCAAAAGTATCCTTCTTTTACATCTGAAGGTCATTTGGCTGGAGAGAAATACCCTCCTGGTTCTGCTATCTATCCTCAGCCAGTTCCGAAATCCCTGCTTGGTAAGAAGTGTCGTTAACTCACATACACAAAGATCTTAATCGAGTTCTTGTGTTGAACGTAATTTAATCCGATTCTAAACTTTGCTTTACACTTTCTTCAGGCCCGTCTACTCCGACTGCACAGATGGATACTACCATGTCTTATCTAACACTTGCTCAAAACTCAACTGCCGAGAATGGAATGAAAATTTCTAGTTATCCTTCATCTCTGCTGACACAAAACTCGTTTAAAGCTGACAATGCGGTCATGGAAATTTCTCCACCGGAGAATAGTTGTGTTGTAAATAGTCCACCTTTAATTGACACCTCAGTAATAACTGAGAGAGCTACCGCAAACAATGTTGGAACCAGTGAAGCTTCAAATCTGAGTTCTAACCGTTCTGATTTTAGTATGAACGTTGTTGATGAGGGCTCGGTTCAAGACCCGCTAGACTTTGGGGGGCTTTTCGAAGAGGAATATTGTAAAGCTGCTTCTCTTGATGAAAACCACGAAGTTGTTACTGATGTAGATAGCAGTAGCAGCCCCCGCGAGAAGGACAAATCTGAAGAAGATGGCGACAATGATGATATGCTTGGCGGTGTGTTTGACTTTTCTGAAGAAGGTATGAGCTTTACTTTAACAACTTTTTTTTATCAAGAGATCTCTCGAGTAGCTTTATCTTTCTATTTGAGGATCCGCTGTTTTAGTCCATGTGTGGATGTGGCAACGTCATTCGGGTCAGGTTGTTACAGATTTAAGCCATTTCAGGTTACATCCGACACCCTTCACCATTTGCTAGATTCGTTAGTTTTAGGGTAATGTTGTTGTAGTCTCACCTCGTGTGACTAATCGCATCCGTTCCTTGCCCCTTACGTCTCACCTGAACATTTGCTGTATTGAGGTAATGTGACGTTACTCCGACACTTCACTTGGTTGCAGTGTCGCATGTCCGACATGACACGACACTTCACTTTATACCAAACAACAACATCAGAGCCTTCATTCCAAAATGATTTGGGTCGGCTGACATGAATCATCCTTTAGAACCGTCCATGGGTGGTGAACGCACGCCTCAAAATACGAAAAAAAGAAAAGAAATAGTGAAAAAACAAAAGGGGAGTTCCGATTCATGTCCATAAAATGTGACTAAGTTTTTATGCTGGCTGCCACAGACCAACCGCAACCCTCCTTCTTTCTCCGGGCTTGGGACCGGCAGTGAATGCCTGAAAACACTCACAGGCGGAGTTACTTCACTTTAGAATTGAAAAATCCGTAAATATAGCCGAATGCGACACTCCGACACGTGTCAGACACAACACTGTGTCAAAAAGTCGGGGTAACACAGGTTATCAGTATAATCGCTCATTCTGGTTCATAATAGGTAACATCGTTTATTCATGCATATCTGCCGACTTTCGCTACATGATAATTTGGTCCAACAAAATTGTACCTTTATCTGTGTAGGTTAAACAAAGCAACCTTCTTCAGTTCATTTTGTCCTAGACCTGTGCCAAATATCGATGCGAAATCCTAATCAACTCGACACGGTCACTAGTCAAGCCAAAATGGATGGATGGTTAATCCAAGTTAATTTTCAAGCTTTCAGCTCATCATAGCCATTCAATATTTCTTCTATTGACTGATTTTCTCGACGGGACGATGTAAATTTGTAATTGTTTTTTGTACCATTAATTTGGTGCAATTCAAGGTGCTGCTACTTTTCCCATTCTTCTAGTTTTACCTGTACATGTCCTAGTTTTATTTGGTCCAACTGATTTCTGTGACCATAATGTTCTTTTCATTCTATGTAACACTAAATTTTTTCTTAAACGTGTCGGCAAAAAAAAATCCCGAAAAATAGCAATAAAAAACCGGAAAAAAGGAAATATATCATCAGACGCTTTGTTTAGTGTTCGTTGTACTAACTTGATGTCTATACATGTTTTTTACGTCAATGAAAATATTTTGCTCCGGACAGCGAAAATGTGTTGTATATATAATTATTGTTATGTTTTTTTTAACGTCAATGAAAATATTTTGCTTGGGACAGCGAAAATGTGGTCTATACTCTATATTGAGTAACATTTTTTTATTGTCAGACTGATGTGATGTCAATTTACTCCTTTGTTACAGTCATTTGTTTACGTTTTATATTCTTTGCGAAATACCTTTTAATCAAGGTAAACAAATGAATGGAGCGGTTTGCGCCAATGAAAATACGGTGCTTCGGACAGCGAAAATGTGTTGGATATTTTAAAATTTTGATTTTTTTTTTATTATTAGACGTAACGCATATACGGAGTATTTTTTGAATTATTTATTGACGGTGTCGAATATTAAAATTGTTTGGTATGTTAGGAAGAGTATTTTTAATAATAAAGAGATGCATTGACTTGTGAGCAAGGATTGATTTTGCTTGGAGAACAACATTTGTAAAGTCGTAACAAAGATAGCTACCAATTTTTCTACGCTATGGATTCCTTGCTTTTCTTGCATGAAAATGATGGTTGAAATTGTTTTTATTTTTAGATAAATTTATATATTATGGCAAATTATATGTTCATCAGACTCGTCAACATTATTCGTTAGCATAAAACATAATTACTCTTTTATGTACGCCTTTTTGTTTTTTTCTAAGAACTTGTCAATTTGTCATGGCATTTGCTCTTCGATTAGGTGCTTGAGAATTGAGATCTCTCTTAGTACCGTTCTGTGCTTAGCTTTCTTCTTTTGAAGGTGAGGTGCATCATTAACCTGCTGATAGTAATATTAATGTTAAACTAATGTAGATTCCGCGCAATGAATACTTGATATTTATATAGCTTTTATTTTTGTATTACTTAATTAAGAAAACTGAGTAATATCGCGAAATTTATATATTATTCACAAAACTAATAATATAATTTCTATAAACTTCTCAACTCGTTTTAATAATTTTTTCTTACCACGAATCTAATAATCTCGGTTTATATTTTTATTTTATAGAAAGCAAGTAATATGCGTCAAATCATTCTCTAACAAAGTTTAAACAATTTGCGTTTAGACTTTCATTTTATTTTAAATAAAAATTGTTTTAATTTGATGAAGTGTTATATTTTAATGTTCAAATGTTTTCTTATTTAAGTAAAAAAAGTTTGGATTGAAAATTTTTCCTTATTTAAGCAAATAGAGTTTGGAGGGAAACCTATGATCAAGGCGGCCTTTACCCAGTTCAATCGGTTCCATGGAACCAACCCCCAAAATTTTGGAGCCCAATCTCCATATAAATCTATTTGCACGGTAATAAAGGAAAAAACAAACGAAAAAACAAAAATGAGGCATCTCTAATCTCCAATGGTATGCTAGCTGCTACTAGCTTACTATTGTCACTTCATTTTTTTAAAGTTACAACCATTTCAAGCTATAATTTATTCAAATGATTTTAGTTAACTTATTACTAGCTTGATTGGTCTCATTTAACATACTCCTCTATTTATTTATACAATTTCCAAATTTCTAGCATAAAATTAAAATTTTAAAAATGGAGCACTATTTTCTTATTGATTAATTTCTCTTGTAGGTCAATTTAAGCAAGTAACTCCATGGAGCTACTAGCTCAAAATTATTTGAGCAAAGCTAATCTACATGGCCAACTCCAATGGTTAAGCTACTTGCTTGCAATTTTATGAAATTGCAAACAAGTTCCAAGCCAAAACATTGGAGATGAGAATAGATTCTTTGTCCCATTTTGTGTCTCATAATGTATCCCACTATACTCTCCTTGTGACACATCGTTAATTTAAGAGAAATTGCTATTAATTTTATTATGTGAATGATGATGTGTTGCCTCATAAAAATAATGGGAATAAGGTAACTGATTATATAACAAAATGTTTGGCGAACTAACTGAAAAGGAAACTGATTTGGTGAAATGACGTAAACGGATATGATAATTATTTAACAGTATAGATTTAAGGGGTAAAAAAGGAAAATCAAATCGAATTAGGTACCTTATTTCTCAAATTATACTCTAGGCAACATTTCATTTCAGGTAACATATTTGGTTAAATAAGCTACTTGTTAAACACTTGCAAAAAAAATAAGGTACCTGGAATTTTGATAAGATACCCACGAATGTCTTCTGTTACAGCTTAAAATTTGTGTGATCGCTTATTTAGCCGAGAAACCATGTGATTCACAGACATTTTTGTTTCGGGACCCTAAAATCCCGAAAAAAGGGTATTATAAACTTAATTTGATCCATTTTTTACGATTATTTGAAATTCGCTTGAGACTAATATATCGTAAATTGGCACCCTCAAATGTTCTCTAGTGCTCCTCAACACTTGTGTGGCTGCTCCATCTAACACCAGAAACCCTATGTGCATTTTCTGGTCATTTGTGCTTGGACCCTCTAATCTCGAAAACCGTGTATTTTACACTTTAATTTGAGCTGTTCGTGAGGTCGTATCGGATCATGTTTTTTTTTCTCCCGGTTTTCTTCCATTTGTCCGGGATTACTTCAGGAGTTACCATATTAAGTTTGAGCCCCAAATACCAAGTATTAATACATGTTTTCTTGATTATCCGAATTTTACTCAACGATGGTTTATCGCATACCGACACCCTCAAATGTTTTCTGTCGCTCATAAAAAAATTTGTGGTCACTTTATCTAGCATGAGCAAACCCTCCATGCGATTTCTGGACATTTTTCCTCCGGGATCCTGTAATTCCGAAAATCATGTAGTATACATTTCAATTAGAGCTATTCAAGAGGTTGTATTGGACCATGTTTCTTTTTCTTCTTGTTTTTATTTCACGTGTCCTGGTTTACTTCAGAAGTTACCCTATAAATTTCAAGCCTCATACATCAAGTATTAATCCATTTTTTCACGATTACCCGAATTTTACTCAAGGCTTGTTTATTGCATACCGACACCCTCAAATGTTCTCTTTTGCTCCTCAAAATCTGTGTGGCCAATTTATCGGGCATGAGTAACCCTTTGTATGATTTCTGGACATTTTAGATCTAGGACCCTGTAACCCTCTGTGTCAATTTGAGCTTTTCGACAGGTCGTATCTAACCATGTTTCTTTTTCTCCCGGTTTTTCTTCCACGTGTCTGATAGTTCTTCAATATAGTTACCCTATTAAGTATGAGCCCCATGTACCAAGTATTAATCCATTTTTTCATGATTATACGAATTTCACTTAAGGTGGTTTTTCACATACCGTCATCCTCAAACGTTCTCAATTGCTCTTCAAAATTTTTATGGTCGTTTACTTGCATAAGTAACCCTTTGTGTGATTTTTGGACATTATTGTTCCGGGATCTTGTAATCTCGAAAACCGTGTATTTTACACTATAATTTGAGCTGTTTATGACGTCGTATTGGACCATGTTTATTTTTCTCCCGGTTTTTCTTCCACTTGTCTGGGTTACTTTAGAGGTTACCCTATTACGTTTGAGCCCCAAAAAACGAGTATTAATCAATTTTTTCATGATTATCCGAATTTCACTCAAGACTGGTTTAACGTATACTGTCACCCTCAAATATTCTCTGTTGCTCCTAAGAATTAGTGTGTCCGCTTTGTTTGGCATGAGTAACACTCTGTGCGATTTTTGGACATTTTTGCTCCGGTACCTTGTAATCCCAAAAACCGCGTATTTAACACTTCAATTTGAGTTGTTCGGGAGGTCGTATCCAACCATGTTTCTTTTTCTACGGTTTGTTTCCACGTGTGGATTACTCTAGAAGTTACCATATTAAGTTTGAGCCCCAAATACCAAGTAGTAGTCCATTTTTTCATGATTACCGAATTTCACTCAAGGTTGGTTTATCTTATACTGACATCCTCAAATGTTCTATGTTGCTTTTCAAAATTTGTTTGTGGCTGCATGCTTCATCTGGCATGAGTAACCCTATGTGCGATTTTTTGACATTTTAGATCCGGGACCCTGTAATTCCGAAAACCGTGTATTTTTACATTTCGGTTTGAGCTGTTCGGGCGCTCGTATTGGACCATGTTTCCTATTCTCCTATTTTTCTTTCACGTGTTCGGGATTATTTCAGAAGTTACCCTATTAAGTTTGAGTCCCAAATACCAACTATTAGTCCATTTTTTCATGATTATCCGAATTTCACTCAAGGTTGGTTTATCGCATACCAGCATCCTCAAATGTTCTCTATTGATCCTCAAAATTTATTTGGCCGTTTTATCTGGCATTAGTAAAACTTTTTATGCGAAGTCTAGACATTTTAACCCCGGGATCCGGTAATCCCGAAAACCGTGTATTTTACATATCAATTTGAACCTTTTGAGAGGTCGTATCTAACTATGTTTATTTTTCTCCCGGTTTTCCTTCCACGTGTCCGGAGTTACTTCAGGAGTTACCTTATTAAGTATGAGCCACAAATACCAAGTATTAATCCATTTTTCATGATTACTGAATTTCACTCAAGGGCTGTTATCGCATACCGACACTCTCAAATGTTCTATGTTGTTCTTCAAAAATTTTATGGCCGTTTACGGGCATGAGTAACCTTTTGTACGATTTATGGATATTATTGCTCCGGACCATGTAATCTCGAAAATTGTGTATTTTACGCTTTAATTTGAGCTGTTTAGGAGGTCGTATGGGACCATGTTTCTTTTTCTCTCAGTTTTTCTTCTACGTTTTCGAGATTACTTTAGAAGTTACCCTATTAAGTTTGAGCCATTAATACCAAGTATTAAGTGTATGGGAGAGTTTTTTCCAATAACTTATTAAGAAACTGTTTTTTTGACAGCTTTGTGTTAAAATTAATTCATGTATAAATTAATTGTGTATGATGATTACTAAAAGAACATTAAGATCTTGATAGACGATTTTCCCAATAACTTATTAAAAGACCGTCTTTTTGAAATGCAAAACTCTTATCGCTTCATTTAATGCTACAATTAATAGTATGATGATTATAATATTTGAATTCTAAAATATTCTCGGATTTTATTTTTGTGTTTAATTGGATTGGCTAATGCATTGGTAAATGGTGATTGGTGACGTGTCCATTTTTTCTCCACAAATTTTTATTTTTGACGATAATATCCGTTTTAAAAATAACACGAGTAAAATATGATATTCCGTAGATGACACAAAAGAAAAAGATACTTAAAGACTACAAAAAAATCGCAAATTCTTGTTTAAGGGACTCGAGTAATTTAAAAAAAGGGGCAAATAAGGCAAATTAAATTGGATAATTAAAATCGATTAGATTAAGTAATAAAAGATGGATAAACAAAAAATATTAAGACGGATATTCCCCGTTTCACAACAAATCAACTGCAAATGAATAACCAAATTACGGTAAGATGCTCCAGTTATGACATACAAAAATAGATTGCCATTTGAGATGATGGATAGACATAAAAAATATCGTAATTAAAAGAAAAAAAAAACTAAATATGAGCTACCCATCAACCCATGAATGAAAGACTTGGGCACCATCAATACGGTGATACATCTCGCCGTAGTACCAAGAATTTTCTACAATCCAGTAGTCAGATTTGATTCTTGGGACGTAGAATAGAGTTTCATCTTTGAAAAATTATTCAACAACAACTACAACATGACCTGATCCAATTACTGTCATATCATGACGTTTGGCATCCGAGCGCGATAGTCCTATTCCATAATATATTTAGCGAGACAACGATGGAAATGAAATGGTGGGAAAAATCACAATGACGAACGGACCTTCATTTGGCGTCCGAACGCGAAAGTTATATTTTTTATTTGTTTATTTTTAGAATGTAAAAGGTATATTTGTTATATTTTAATTGTGAAAAGAGAAACAAGTATATAAAAGGGGAGAGAAATGAGGAATGAAGTGAGAAAAGCCGAGAAAATGAGAGGTTTTGGTGGGTTTTAGCTTACAACTAGTTCTATAATGGGATTAAATTCACGTGGCTAGTTATGTTGTTATATTGGTAGTGTAGTGAATGCCCGCATTTTCGGCCGCACTTGTTAATGTGGACAAAAAAGCCTCGTAAGAAAAAAAAAATATTATTCAATACGTATATTTATATTTTGCCACGAATATTATTGTTATGTTAATGTTTTGCCACGATTATTGTTATTATTGTTGTTGTTCTCTTTGATTTTTTTTTTCAATAGCCTTATGGAGAGACCTTTCACATGATGGGACATGGGGTGAGGGACCCATTGGATTTCTTTTTTTTTTTTTCTCTATTATGTCTCTCACTAAGTTAATGGGAGACGAACTTTCATGAGACCTGCTGTTATTATTATACTCCCTTTATTCCGGTCATTTGTTTCACTTTTATTGTTTTTTCATTAAAAACAGTTGTACTAATAATTAATTCAAACAAAAATAGTTTTTTTTTTTCAAAATAAAAATTTCTATATTTTTATTTGCAAACTATAATTCAAGATGGATTGAACGGTCAACATTGTTTTCAAAAAATATTGTGCGAATTATAAACGCATAAGAAATAAAGATTATTTTGTCCGTAAAATTTATTATAACAAAAAAAATTCAAAATTTATTTAGTATTTGTTTTGTTGTTTAATAATTGTTTAATTTATTCTTTCAACAATTTGTCTTTTTTAAAAAAAATATAAATGCATGACAATGTGTCTTCCAAAATTTTTGTCAAATGGCAATGATTTTATAGTGGTGATGGTTTTTGTGTGAGTTGGTGTTGTTGTTATTGTTGGCGGTTGGTTTGGTGGTGGTGGTAGTGGGTGTTGGTGTGAGCAGGGGTAATCGGAGATGATGATGGTGGTTGCTATGAAGGTGGAGGTTTTTTTTTGGGTGATTTTGAAGAAGGATGATAATTGGTTTTGGGACTTAGATATTAATGTTATTATTAGTGTATTAAATAACAAAGAAAAGGGTCATTAGTGGGAGGAGTAACGGAGTGATGACGGAAGTTTGGTAAGGGGCATTCTGGGAAATAAAAAGGTAAACACAGGGGTACCATATGTAGAAACTTAAAATGAGGGGGTACCATGTGTTATCTGCCAAAGTTCGAGGGTACCATGAAAAATTTCCGTTTTTATTATATACTTCGTACTAGTTTAATTTCCCCTGAAAATGAAATACCGGGGGTAAAAGAAACAAGGTCCGATACGATATCCCGAAAAGCTCAAATTGAAGTGTAAAATACACTGTTTTCGAGATTAATGAGTCCCGGAGCAAAAATGTCTAGAAATTGCACAAAGGGTTACTCATACCAGATAAAGAGGCCATACAAATTTTGAGGAGCAACATAGAAAATTTGAAGGTGACGGTATGGGATAAACAGGTTTTAGTGAAATTCGGGTAATCAGGAAAAAATAGATTAATACTTGATATTTGGGCTCAAACTTAATAGGGTAAGACCCTCTTCTTTTGGACTGAAACTCATCTGCTTTGAACTGAACTGAATTTATAGGATCTGAACTGAACCAAACTGAACTTATAAGATCTGAACTGAACTTATAGGATCTGAACTAAACTGAACTAATAAGAACTGAACTAAACTTAGAGGATTTGAACTGAACTTATAGGATCTAAACTGAACTGAATTGAACTTATAGGATCTGAAGTGAACTTAAATTAAGTGACGTATATGATCTGAACTGAACTGAACGGATCTGAACTGAACTGAAATTATAAGATCTGAACTAGAGCTGATCAAATGGCCCAAGCCCATTGGCCCTACCCGGCCCGGCCCGCTTTTTTGAAGGGCTTGGGCCTTTAGTTTTGGCCCAAAAAAAGCCCATGGGCCGGCCTAAAAAGGCCCAAAATATTTTGGGGTCGGGTTTGGGCCAAGCGTTAGGCCCAAATTTTGGCCCGACCCGGCCCATATTTATTAATAATGAATATTTTTTGTAATAAAACGTATTAAAGTAGCGTTAAAGTTATACCCAACTCTTTACAAATTCAAGTATATTTTTTTAGATTTATAAAACAAAGTATACATAACATAAATCGTATTTACGAATGCATGATTAAGCATTCTAAAGTGGCGATGTTTGTCTTTATTTTATTTTAGAGAGCAATTCATATGCATTTCATCATATTTTGTACAATTTTATACACTATGTATATTTTAAAAGTTGTAACTAAAGGTATTACGCTAATTATTTCCTAGGGTAAGTCGTAAATTTTAGGGACTAAAAAAGCCCACTTAGGCCCATAAGCCCGCATTAGCCCATAAGGGTCGGGTTTGGGCTTACTAAATAAGCCCACGCATTTGGTCCGGCCCAGCCTGGCCCACACAAATGGGCCGCTTTTGTTAGAAAGGCCCGGCCCAAGCCCGCATTGGCCCGGCCCATGATAACCTCTAATCTGAACTGAACTGAACTTATAGGATCTGAACTAAACTTAAAGGATCTGAACTGAACTAAACTTATAGGATCTGAACTGAACTTAAATTAAGCGACTTTAAATCCAAAAGAACAGGACCTAACTCTTAAAATAACTCCGGACACGCGAAATAAAAAACGGGAGAAAAAGAAACATGGTCCGATACGACCTTCCGAACAACTCAAATTAAAGTGTGTAAAAATACACGGTTTTCGGGATTACAATGTCCCGGAGTAAAAAAGTCCAGAAATAGCACATAGAGTTACTCATGCTAGATAAAGCAGTCACACAAATATTTAGGAGCAACAGAAAATATTTGTTGGTATCGGTATGCGTGAACCAGCCTCGAGTGAAATTCAGATAAACATAAAAAAAATAGATTAATACTTGGTATTTGGGCTCAAACTTGATAGGGTAACTCTTGAAGTAACCCCAGACACACAAATTTAAAAGCGGGAGAAAAAACAAACATAGTCCGATACGACCTTCGAACAGCTCAAATTTAAGTGTAAAATACATGTTTTTCGGAATTATGGGGGCTCGAAGCAAAAATAATGTCCAGAAATCGCAAGGAATTTTACTCATGCTAGATAAAGCTGGAACACAATTTTTTATGAGCAACATAAAACATTTGAGGGTGCCGGTATGCGATAAACCAACGTTGAGTGAAATTCGAATAATCATGAAAAAATGGATTAATACTTGGTATTTGAGGCTCAAACTTTAGGGTAACTCCAGAAATAATCCCGGACACGTGGAAGAAAAATCGGGATAAAAAGAAACATGGTCCGATACGATCACTCGAATAACTCGAATTGAAGTGTAAAATACCGAGTTTTCGGGATTACAGGATCCCGGAGCAAAATGTCCAGAAATCGTACAGAGGGTTACTTATATTAGATAAACCGGACACACATATTTTTAGGAGCAACAGAAAATATTTGATAGTGTCGTTATGCGATAAATCAGCCTTGAGTAAAATTCGGATAATCATGAAAACTTGGATTAATACTTAGTATTTGAGGCTTAAACTTAATAAGGTAACTCCTGAAGTAATCCCGGACACGTGGAAGAAAAACTGGGAGATAAAGAAACATTGCCCGATACGATCTCTAAAACAGCTCGAATTGAAGTGTAAATGTAATACTACGGATTTCTTAGGCTAGTACTCGACCGAGTAGAGCCTACTCGACCGAGTAGTGTATATTGTGTAGTCTGTTTGGCTACTGTCGAGGAATACTCGGCCGAGTATGATGAATACTCCACCGAGTAGAGGATACTCGGCCGAGTATACTCTATACTCGGTCGAGTATCCGGTCTGGCGAGTAATATTTCAGCGATTTGATTCGGGAGTAATTAGGGATTATATATTCGATAATCAGTTTCTAAAACGTCATTTGCAAACCTAATCAAACCTACGACACTTTAATCACTCCCAAATCTCTCCTCTGTGTGTGTGGACATCGTAACTATCGCATTCAATCTCTCATTCTTTCGCCGGTAAGTCTTTATCCCTATGTTGTTGATGATTAATTCTAGGGTTTGTCTTTATTCATGAATTGGGGGAAATGGGGTTTTGCAGTTAGTGATTGGAATTATGTGATTGTTGTTGTAGGTGACGACGTGATATTTGTTATGCATTTGTATGGTTGATTGCAGCGTAAGCGGATTGCGAAAAGGTAGGGTTTCCCTACTCAGTTACTGTTAATTGATTTAAGATTGTGCTTGTGTTGTAATTGTTGTTATCTACTGATCATCGGAGTATGGGTGATGTGATGACGGTGGTGATGTGGTTGTGTTGTGACGTTTGTGGTGTTGTGACAGCTGTGATGATGTGGTGTTGTGTGATTGTGGTGAAGTCACTTGCGGGAGTGGCTTCACACCCTAGTTCGCCCTCCTTGGAACCCGTCACGGGAGGGGATGTGCACATTAAGGGACAAGGATTGTTAGTCGCTCGTTGATGAGCTGGACTAGGTGGGGATGGGCTGCGGTCACCCACTGGCGGCGAGGATTATCTGTTGCGATGGGTAATCTGGCAGGACTACACACTTCGGTGTGTAGTCGGTTACTGTGTGAGATCGGGGATGGAGGATGATCAGCCGGTTACATGGTTTGTTTGTCTTATCTTGATTGAACGGTAACTGACCCCGGTTGTTGTTTTGTAAAACCCGCGGTGATCCATTCGGGGATGGATCGACAATCATGGGGAGTCACCACTCGAGTCTAGCTTCCGTCGTCAAAAGACTTTGCTTACATTCTCTGTAGTTGTTAGACTTTTCATAGTTAATGTTTGGTTGATTTTGAAAACATGTAATCACTAAGACTTTATACTTTAATAAAGGTTGTTTGGAATTGGTAACTTTGATATACTAACCTCGGGAAACCGAGATGGTAACAACCTTTCATTCTAGGGTAGTCCTTGGTAAGGTACCTTGGTATGAGGGGGTGTTACAATAAAATACACAGTTTTCGGGATTAGAGAATCATGGAGCAAAATGTCCAGAAATTGCACAGAGGGTTACTCATGGTAGATATAGCGGCCGCACAAATTTTTAGGAGCAACAGAAAACATTTGATGGTGCCGATATGCGATAAATCGGCCTTGAATGAAATTCAGAAAATCATGAAAAAATAGATTAATACTTGTTATTTGGGCTTAAACTTATTAAGGTAACTCCTCAAGTACTTCTGGAAATGTGGAAGAAAAAACGGGAGAAAAAGAAATATGATGCGATACGACCTGTCGAACAACTCAAATTGAAATGTAAAATATACAATTTTCGGGATTACAGGGCTCCGAAGCAAAAATGTCCAGAAATCGCACATAGGGTTACTCATGCTAGATAAAGCGACCATATAAATTTTGAGGAGCAAAAAATAACATTTGAAGGTACCGGTATGTGATAAACCATGCTTGAATTAAATACGGATAATCATGAAAATATAGATTAATACTTGATATTTGAGCATTAAACTTAATACGGTAACTCCATAAGTAATCTCGGACACGTAGAAAAAAAACTGTGAGAAAAAGAAACATAGTCCTATACAATCTCCCGAACAACGTAAATTGAAGTTTAAAATATACGATTTTCGGGATTACAGGTTCCGGAGCAAAAATGTCCAAAAATCGCACAAAGGGTAACTCATGCAAGATAAAACAGCCACAAAAATTTTGAGAAGTAAAAAAAACATTTGAGGGAGCCGGTATGTTATAAATCAGGCTTGGGTAAAATTCGGATAATCAAGAAAAAATGGATTAATAGTTGAAATTAGTGGCTCAAACTGAATAAGGTAACTTCTGAAGTAATCCCGTGCACGTGGAAGAAAAACCGGGAGATAAAGAAACATGACCCGATACGATCTCTTGAACATCTCGAATTTAAGTGTAAAATACACGGTTTTCGGGATTATAGGATCCCGGAGCAAAATGTCCAGAAATCGCACTAAGGGTTACTCATGCTAGATCAAGCAGCCACACAAGTTTTTAGGAGTAACAGAAAATATTTGATGGTGCCGGTATACGATAAACCAGCCTTGAGTGAAATTCGGATTATCATGAAAGATTGATTAATACTTGATATTTGGGGCTCAAACTTAATAAGGTAACTTCTAAAATTCTCCAGGACCTGTGGAAGAAAAATCGTGATAAAAAGAAACATCGTGCGATATGACTTCTCGAACAGTTCAATTTTTTTTTTTTTTTGGTACTTAAGAGGGGCAAAGCCCCGATGAAATAACTACTATCTATTACACAGGGAATAGCTACCCCGAAAATGTCTTCTCTAAGAATAGTACGGAGATCATGAAAGGGAAATGGAATATCTCTGTGGTAGACCGGACACCTTGATTAGCGAGAAGATCAGCTGCTCGATTTGCTTCCCGATAGGTATGTTCTAGCTTAACCACCCAATGTGACTCTGCTATAAGCTCCTTGCACCTCTAGACTACGAATTTGAGGCTATTGTTTACGAGTTGATTTTCAAGAACGAGCTTAACACAAGGCGAGTTGTCCATGTGAATTAATAATTTCTTCAAACCTAACGGTTTCGCCCTTTGTAGGCCGGCTAAGAGTGCAAGCAGCTCAAATTGAAGTGTAAAATATATGATTTTCGGGATTACAGGGTCCCGGAGCAAAAATGTTAAGAAATCGCACAGAGGATTACTCATGCTAGAAAAAGCGACCATAAATATTTTTAAAAGCAACAGAAAACATTTGACGGTGCTCGTATACGATAAATAGGTTTGAGTGACATTCAGATAATCATGAAAAAATGGATTAATGCGTAGTATTTGAGGCTCAAACTTAATAGGGCAACTACTGAAGTAATCCCGGACACATGGAAAAAATCCGGAGAAAACAAACATGGTCCGATACGACCTCCTGAACAGCTCAATATTGACGTGTAAAATACACTGTTTTTCGAATTACAGTGTACCGGAGCAAAAATGTCCAGAAATTGCACAGAAGGTTACTCATGGTAGATAAAGCGGCCATACAAAATTTTAGGAGGAACAAAAAACATTTGATGGTGTCGGTATGCGATAAACCAGACCTGAATGAAATTCTGATAATAATGAAAAAATGGATTAATACTTGGTATTTGGGCACAAACTTAATAAGGTAACTCCCGAAGTACTCCCGGAAACGTGGAATAAATACCGGTAGAAACAGTAACATGGTACGACCTCCCGAACAGCTCAAATTGAAGTGCAAAATAAACGATTTTTTGGATTACAGTGTACCGTAGCAAAAATGTTCAAAAATTGCACAAAGGGTTACTCATGGTAGATAAAGCGGCCCAAAAATTTTGAGGAGTAACAGAGAACATTTAAGGATGCCGGTATGCGATAAACCACGCTTGAATAAAATACTTATAATCAGAAAAAATGTATTAATACTTGGTATTTGGGGTTCAAACTTAATAATGTAACTACGGAATTACCGGAACACGTGGAATAACAATCAGAAGCAAAAAGAAACATTGAGCAATACGACCTCCAGAACATCTCAAACTAAAGTGTAAAATACACGCCTTTTGATATTACAAGATCTCAGAGCAAAGATGTCCAGAAATCGCACAGAGGGTTACTCATGCTAGATAAAGCGACCATACAAATTTTTAGGTGCAACAAAAAAAAATTGATGGTGCCAATATATGATAAACACGCTTGTGTGAAATACAGATAATCTTGAAAAAAATGGATTAATACTTGGTATTTGAGGATTAAACTTTATAGCGTAAACTTAAATGATCCCAGGACACATGGAAGAAAACCGGAGAAAAACAAACATGGTCTGATACGACCTCACGAACAGCTCAAATTGAAGTGAGAAATACACGATTTCCGGGATTACAGGGTCCCCAAACAAAATGTCCAGAAATGGCACATATTGTTACTCATGCTAGATAAAACGACCATACAAATTTTTATGAGCAACAGAGAACATTTGATAGTGCCGGTATATGATAAACCAGGCTTTGTAAAATTCGGATAATCATGACAAAATGGATTACTACTTGATTTTTGAGAAACAAACTTAATAGGGTAAATCCTGAACTAATTTCGGACACATGGAAGAAAACCGGGAAAAACAGAAACATGGCCCGATAGAATATCCTGAACATTTCAAATTGAAGTGTAAAATACACGTTTTTCCAGATTATGGGGCCCCGGAGCAAAAATGTCCAGAAATCGCATAGAGGGTTACTCATGCTAGATAGATAAAGCGGCTGAACAAATTTTTATGAGCAACAAAAAATATTTGATGGTGCTGGTATGCGATAAACCGGCCCTGAATGAAATCCAGATCATCATGAAAAAATTGATTAATATTTGGTATTTGAGGCTCAAACTTAATAAGGTAACTCGTGAAGTACGCCCGGAAACGTGGAAAAAAACCGGGAGAAAAATAAACATGGTGCGATATGACCTCCCGAACAGCTCAAATTGAAGTGTGAAATACACGGTTTTCGGGATTACAGGATCACGGAAAAAAAATGTTAAGAAATCACACAAAGGCTTACTCATGGTAGATAAAGCGATCATACAATTTTTTGGAACAAAATAAAATATTTGATGGTGTCGGTATACGATAAACCAGACTTGTGTAAAATACGGATAATCATGAAAAAATGGATTAATACTTGGTGTTTAAGGATCAAACTTAATAGGGTAAATCCTTAAGTTAATCCCGGACATATGGAAGGAAACCGGGAGAAAAAGAAGCATGGTCTGATACGACCTCGCGAATAGCTCACTTCAAGTGTAAAAAATACGATTTTTGGGATTACAGGGTCCGAGAGCAAAAATGTCCATAAATCGCATAAAGGGTTACTCATGCTAGATAAAACGGCCACATAAATTTTGAGGAGCAACAAAAAATATTTGATGGTGCCGGTATACGATAAACCAGGCTTGTATGAAATACGGATAATCATGAAAAAATGGATTAATACTTGGTATTTGTGGATCAAACTTAATAGGGTAACTCCTGAAGTAATCCCAGACACATAAAAAAAACTGTGAGAAAAAGAAACATGGTCTAATACGAGTATACGACCTCCCGAACAGCTCAAATTGAAGTGAGAAATACATGATTTTCGGGATTACAGGGTCCCCAAGCAAAAATGTCCAGAAATGGCACAGAGGGTTATTCATGCTAGATAAAGCGGTCATAAAAAATTTTAGGAGCAACACAAAATATTTGATTGTGCCGGTATACGATAAACCGGGCTTCTGTAAAATTCGGATAATCATGAAAAAATGGATTGCTACTTGATTTTTGAGAATCGAACTTCATAGGGTAACTCCTGAACTAATCCCGGACACATGGAAGAAAACCGGATAATCAAACTCAAATTGAAATGTAAAATACTCGTTTTTCGGGATTATAGGGTACCGGAACAAAAATGTCAAGAAATCGCACACAAGATTATTTATGGATGATAAAGAGGCCATACAAATTTTTGAGGAGCAACAGATAACTTTTGAAGGTGCGAATGCGATAAAGTGGTTTGAGTGAAATTCGGATAATCATGAAAAAATGGATTAATACTTGATATTTGGGGTCCAGAGTTATCAGGATAGCTCCTGAAGTAACCCCGGAGACATGGAAGAAACCGGGAGAAAAAAAACATGGTCCGATACGACCTTCTGTACATCTCAAATTGAAGTGTAAAATTCACGGTTTTTGGAATTACAAGGTCCCGGAGCAAAATTGTCTAGAAATCGCAGAAAGTGTTACTCATGCTAGATAAGCGACCCACATAAATTTTGAGGAACAACATAGAACATTTGAGGGTGCCGGTATGCGATAAACCACGCTTGAGTGAAATTCGGATGATCATGAAAAAAATGTATTAATATTTGGAATTTGGGGCTCAAACTTAATAGGGTAACTCCTGAAGTAATCTTGAATACGAGAAAGAAAAACCGGGAGAAAAAGAAACATGGTCCGATACGACCTCCTGAACAGCTCAAATTGATGTGTAAAATACACGGTTTTCGAGATTACAGGGTTCCGAAGCAAAATGTACAGAAATCGCATAGAGAGTTACTCATGCTAGATAATGCGGACAAACAAATTTTTAGGAGCAAAAGAAAACATTTGATGCTGCTAATATGCGATAAACCAGCCCTGAATGAAATTCGGATAATCATGAAAAAATGGATTAATAGTTGTTATTTGAGGCTCACACTTAATAAGGTAACTCCCGAAGTACTATCGGAAACGTAGATGAAAAACCGGGACAAAAAGAAACATGGTGCATACGACCTCTCGAACAATTCAAATTGAAGTGAGAAATACACGGTTTTCGGGATTACAGGGTTTCCAAACAAAAATGTACAGAAATCGCATAGAGGGTTACTCATGCTAGATAAAGCGGCCATACAAATTTTTAGGAGCAACAGAAAACATTTGATGGTGCCGTTATGTGATAAACCGGCCTTGAGTGAAATTCGGATAATTATTAAAAAAAATGGATTAATACTTGGTATTTGGGACTCAAACTTAATAGGGTAAGTCCTGAAGTAATCGCGGGCACGTAAATAAGACCAGGAGAAAATGAAACATGGTCCGATACGATCTCCCGAACAGCTCGAATAAAAGTGTAAAATACACGGTTTTCGGGATTACAGGATCCTGGAGCAAAATTGCCAAGAAATTGCACAGAGGGTTACTCATGCTAGATAAAGTGGCAACATAAATTTGTATGAGTAAACAAAAACATTTGAGAGTGCCGATATACGATAAACCAGCCTTGAGTGAAATTCGAATAATCATGAAAAAATGAACTAATTCTTGGTATTTGAGGTTCAAACTTAATAGGGTAACTCCTACGGACACATGGAAGAAAATTGGGAGAAAAAGAAACATGTTCCGAGACGACCTCCCGAACACTCAAATTGAAGTGTAAAATACACGGTTTTCGGGATTACCGTGTTCCAGAGCACAATTTTCTAGGCATTTTGCTCCGGGGTCATGTAATCTCGAAAACCCAGTATATTTTATACGGAGTATATCAGTTTGAGCCGTTCGGCATGTAAATTGGACTTTATTTTATCCCGGTCTTTCTTCCACATGTCCAGACTCCAGATCCCTTCTAGAGTTGCCCAATTAACTTTCAACCCCAAATAACATAACAAATACAAGTATTAATCTAGTTGTCTAAAAAAAAAAACAAATATTAATCTATTTTCCATGATTATTTGAATCTCGCTTGAGACTCTTTTATGGCATACTGGTAATTGTGAGCAAGGATTGATTGCTTGGAGAACAACATTCGTAAAGTCCTAACAAAGATAGCTAGCTACCAATGTTTCCACGCTATGGATTCCTTCCTTTTCTTGCAAGAAAATGATGGTTGAATTTGTTTTTATTTTCAGATAATTTTTTGTATATATATATATTTTTTATTTTTATTTTGACAGCTAATTTTTTGTATATTATGGCAATTATAATACGCCATATTCCGACACGTCAACATTATTTCGTTGACATCTTTTTTCGTTGACATCTTTTTTTTTGTATATTATGGCAATTATAATACGCCATATTATTTTGCATAATATATAATTACTCGTTCATATACGGAGTAAATTTATCATAGCCTTTCCGATACCAATACCGTCAAACGAAGAAAACTAAGCAGAGAACGGTACCAAGAGTACGACCCAAGGCAACGATTTTTATCAGCATTCAAAGCCAATCAATCCAATGTACAGCAAAACTACCCCGTTCCTATTTTAGTTGAAGCAATTAAGACCGATTTCAGTAACGCCAACATTAAGACTCGGTATTTACTTTTCTAATTGTCTAGGACGGCTTCTGTCAACAAATTATAAGACGACTTTCAGTCATTGACAATAGGCCGGGTGGTTGTGATCTTGAGGCATTGATGTGCCAGCGTTATGGCCTACGGGCTTGATATCTCTACTCCGCATGTATGTTAGAAATTGTCCCGGGAGCTCTTCCAGGAGGGATTCAACCATTGATTTTTGTCCCGCTACATAAAAGAGAACAAATGAAAAGATAGGTGGTTATTGTCGCATAGTATCGTGATAATTTTGCAAAATCTATCAACCTGGCTATCTAAGCACAAGAATAACCCTCATGACCTAATGTCGTGAAGGGCCCCGCATATGACGAGATAAGGGGGTTGGATTTATGCAACCTCGCCTCTTGTCTATCTATTCGTCTATTTTTTGGATATAAGCAAAGGCCAATAGATATAGACCAACCTTGTACTTCTCGGATTGGAACGAACTGGACAATGTCACGAGTAGCTACGCGGCCTGTGGTGCTCTCCAACCGGCGTCCAGTATCAGCATCAAGTATCTGTCACATTGTAAATTTTTTCCATTCATGTCATCACAACACATTACACAAGCGCCTCAATGACTCCATTCAATATTATCACAAGTTCCGAAAATCAAAATAACAAATTCATCAACAATTCAAAAACGACGTAAAATCTACTTAGAAAAGAGCAGCTCACCTCCATCTGCGAAAAATCAGCAGATCCTACTCCAACAATGAGGATTGATAAAGGCAAGTCAGACGCCCTCACCAAAGAATTGATTGTTTCTTGGGGATCTGTCAAAACTCCATCCTGGATAAAAAGGGAACCGTGTTATCTTCGAGTTAATACCCATCCACTATCTATGTTACTCCGACTTTACATATTACTGAGAAGTAAATTATAGACTTGTTAACAGCACTTACTGTAATGATCAGTAATATATAATATTTGCAGGCATTTTGTCTGAGGGACTGGCCAGCTATATCTGCAGCTTTGTTGATCACGTTACCAAATAAAGTCGGTCCATGGAGGGTGACACTTCGGAGAGCAGAGTTATACGCCTCCATAATTCCTTCGATTCCTCCTACCTATATAGAGCATAGATCAAATCATAAATCGTAGTACCACAATATCAGAAGATTTATGCATTTTTCTGTTTTCGTTGGAACTGAAGATTTCTTACTCACCTCAGTATCATATGGACTCCCATTTAAGTTGAAGCAGTGAGATACAGTGCCATCGGGTGTCTTCCCACCGAATCCCCAAGCAGAGAAACGCTTGTCAAAGTCATAGAATTGTATAACTTCTCCAACTTCCATAATAGCCTGCACGACAAGCACATAGTGAGAAACTTGAGTAGCTCATGTAACTCATTCAGCTCGGTTTCATCTAAAAATCTTAGATTCGCATCCCATCAAGTTGAACTAATGTGGCACTTGAACTCTTGTAAGCATTCAAGCGGCCTGACGGAAAGAAAAATAAGAAAGAAAAATTCTTACCCTCTGGTAAGAATTCAAGCGGCCTGACGGATCAATGTAATGCAAGGAGTCGGAACTTCTAGGGTTTCCATTTGAAGCTGCATGACATACAAAAGCTGCATATTTAGATTGTGCAAAACTAACTTGACTCGCGATCCACATTAGCCCTAACAGAACAGTCTCTGAATTAACATGATTAATTGACCCAATCCGACCAGTACTTGCAAGAACTTTGTTGATAACATTGACCCTACTTTGAGATGACCCGACCAAAACCACCCCATTCGAAAAATTATCCAATGTGAAATGACCCGATTATAGAACATCGAAACAGACCCATAACCTAAGGGACCTGAACAGACTGACCTGAGGAAAAATACATATACACCTGAAAATCTGAAATGACCTGTCGTGAACTGACTAAGCGAATGACACTTTAAAAATGACTCAATATGTCACTTAATCACTGATTAAAATCACGTACCAGTAAAATCAACTGCAACCATAAAGTTGAGTTCAAAACCGCTAGAAATGTAATCAAGAAAGCTATACAACTCTTTTTCACGAAACTCGTCTACAAATAGCTGACCCTTGAGAACCTGCAAGTGATTATCAGTCAAACAAATAATTTTAACATAATATGACACAGAAAGGAAGTTGAGAGAACCAGAAGATCATTTCAGTACCTTTTCATGACCTCGTTGTGGTTTGACAAAGTTGATTCCAGTTTTTTCTCTGTGCAAATTTTGCAAGGCTGATATTGATGTTTGAAGATTCCTGTCCAATGAATACATAACGATTGTCGGTGAATTCAGCAACAACAAAAACATTATGTAAATGCCTCAAAACCTCTGCCTATGCCGCGAGAAGGGGTCTGGTACAAAAAGGTTGTTCAGGATGACTCATATGAAAATTGCCGACAATTTAGTGAGCCATTTTTGCATATTTGAAACCAAAGGATAGTGAATCTTGGAAATTCAAACTTTCAAATGGTGCACCATTTCAAAAAAAAAAAAAAATCCCAGAAAAACAAAATCAGTACCCAAGTAGAGTGTGATTGCCATTGCTATTAAAATCAAAGCACTCAATTATCAAAGGATTATCCTGCAAAAGACAAGGCACTCATAAGAATAAAGAGTGGCTGATAATCCCAACAAAAGTCAATATTTACTCAGGAATGCATTAAAACTGCAACAGTGAAAAAACCCTTGAAGAGAAATAAGGTAGAACTTGCCTTGCTCGTAAATTGCTGTGTAGTAAGGCAAACAGGCCTCCATGTCGGGTTCAAGTTGTTGTTCACCACTTCAGTCTTGCAAATTGGAATGGAGACCCCACTTTCAACTTTCCTAGAGATCCGTAGGAAAGGATCCTACAAAGACGAAAGTAAAGGTCAATACTCGACAAAAGTACATTAATAGTTTTCAGCTTAAGGGCCGCAAAAGGTCTACATACACTTTTAGACAACAAATCCACATTATCAAGATTGCTACAACGGAATACGATCTCAGCGGCATTTCTCGATGACACAGTTTCTTCTGCATGAACATTTAACATGCCCACATTTTTGGATGTTCTATTGTGCAGCTTCAAGGTCAAGGTCCGATCACGTTTGGTGAAAATCTGCGATAACAAATAACATGTTTCTGCTTAAAACAATTTAACCTTCATATATCAGAGTAATGCCCTATCCATAACAGCAAAATAACATTCTCTTAATGCCTCACAGGCTCCCACGTGCAGCGGAGAAGGGTGCCATATGTATGCAGCCTTACTCATCTATTAAAACAAATAAATGTGATTCTCTGATGACCCATAATAAGAAATGCTTTGAGAAATGGATCAACTGATTGCTATTCCTAATATTACTTCGCATAGCAGGGTGATGCCATTTCCATATCTGCAACAAAAGATGCAAAATGTGGCAGCAAAATCATTTAGAGAAGTACAGTACCTCAGATAAGGCACAATTAGCTTCCCCAATAAAGTCTTGATCATGTAAGTTAAGTGCCTGCGGAAATAGTTAAGTTAATTATGGGAGAGTATTAGAAAGAAACTCCAAAATATACAACTGGCGACATGTTTATATATAGCCTGAACTAAGATTTTCTATTTTCCATATTCCATTTTTCTGGTTTGGTGAATGAATTCCGTAGAGCAAATATGGAGAGAAAATAAACGGGGACTGCAGTCTGCAGTAGAGATTACCTTGACGGGAATGTTGTGGTATTTTGTATCAATATCGTAGATATGGATCCTGGTACCGAGAAATATTAAGAAATACATTAAGTAAGACCATTATTATTTATTAGTGAAAGTAATCGAAAAGTTTTAACAATTTAAGTTGAAAGAAAGAACTTACACCAATGGCTGAACCATCTCAAATTGATATGATACCGGAATTTTCTCAATCCAAGAAGGATTCAAGTTGTTCAAGATAACTTCTGTACGACCTAACTCCTGAAGATTTCCATCACGTTTCTTCAAGTACACTACCGCCATTGGATCGCTCTGCAGGTTTATCATTAGCATTTCTCAATGAATGGCATAGCTTAAGTCAGAATGCTTAACCAGTCGTGGAGTACTGACTGATGGAGGATAAAACAACTTTTGAGATATAGGAAAGTGTACCTTTGAAACGATATCAAGGTCGAGTAGATTTGTAGCAGAAAGAGATAACTGCACAACAAAAGCATAACATGAGTTTCTAAAAATACTCAAGTTTCTCCTAGAGTTCTTGCCGAAAAAATGATAGAAAAGAACAGCAAGTCATCGAGGGCAGCTTGTACTGAATATACGTCTTATGCATATACACACGGTTCCAAAAATCACAAGAACATGCGTTAACATTCATTACATTCTATTCCTATATTTCGGCGCTAAATGTTGAAAGTTCCAACTTTTAGGATTAGGAATCAAAAAACAACCAGGCATAAATGGTAACGGAAGTTGTAAGAGCCATCAATCTTATGAATGAGACGCTCTTTCACGATCCAACACCAAATATCTTTCGATTGTGCAAGCGTAATCATGGCATGATAAAGTTCAACCTTCAATCTATGCATACAAAAATAACATAGAAACCCAGTAACACTGTAATTTTCGACTTCAACCACCCGACTCCTATGATCAGCTGCATGACTACATCTCCATCCAATAATTCAACCTGTTGGACAAAATACCCTACATAGAGGAAGAAACTGAGAGCCTCGGACTATTTTCCCATCTTACCACGACTCTAAACCTGTTAGATATACCCTCCAAATACCCGATCTTACTTCTGCTCACCCTTAAAACATTGAGATTCTGAGCATACCCGATATTCGGGATAATACACTACTACATTGTCTACATAACCCAAAATATCTCTCTGTACTGTTGTAAGACTAAAGTGGGTCCTAGCCTCTTAGATAACACTTCATAATCACTCCTTCCAGCTTAAGAATCAAATAAGATCAAAGAAGGTAAGTTCATACACCAGTCCTATGATCCGATGCACTAATACATATCAGTGAGGCAGTCTCAAATGAACAATTGACTGAAAGAGATTTTTCCATAAAAGCCTACAAGAGCAATGCTCGGATAGTCTCTTTTGGGTCTTTTCCGATCTTCTCCTCTCACGGACGGAACATTATAAGTCCGTCTTATGATAATACGACACGGGTCTTTACAATTGCCCTAAAAGTTTCATGCTTTGTTTCAAGAAACTCCAAGAAACTAATAAAGTTCATTCTTTCCAGTCCAAATCCAATTGCCCACATCATGAACAGTTCCCAGATACTCTTATAAAACAATACAACACCCAATCACAATCAATTCAATTAAAAAATCATACACCAATTTGCACTAAAGCAAATATCATCATAAAACGGTCTCACAGTTAAACCCGCTTCCCAATCAAAAATCATCATAAGACGGTCTTACACTAAAAACCCATTTCCAATCAAACATCATCATAAAACGGTCTCACATTAAAACCCGTCACCCAATCAAACATCATCATAAGACGGTCTCACACCAAAACCAGTTTCCCTGAGTCATATACTAACATAAATAATTCGAAAGAATTCACATTGAAACACTAAAAAAAGACGGTCTCACACTTAAACAGTACAACACCCCAATCACAATCAATTCAATTAAAAAATCATACACCAACTTGCACATATAATAAAAGTAAACATCATTATAAAACGGTCTCACAGTTAAACCCGCTTCCCAATCAAAAATCATCATAAGACGGTCTTACACTAAAACCCATTTCCCAATCAAACATCATCATAAAACGGTCTCACATTAAAAACCCGTCTCCCAATCAAACATCATCATAAGACGGTCTTACACCAAAACCCGTTCCCAAAGTCATATACTAACATAAATAATTCGGAAGAATTCACATTGAAACACTAAAAAAAGACCAGATAATTAAACAATTGACCTCAATTTGGGTGAACAAAGGTTGAAAACCCTGAACAGTATAAAAGTAATCAACAGCATCATTGTGGGTCCCTTGATCAGCCGCCATTGCTATGGGACCTGACCTTTGGACCCCACCTACTGCTTCTTGTCCTCCCTTTATATCTGATAAAGAAAAACAACCCCCCATTTCCCTTATAATCAAATTAATCAAATCAAAACACAAATAATTGTGAGAGACGGTTTTTATTTATATTTCAATTTAACCAATTAGGGTTTCGAAAATTTATTAATGTAGGGTTGAGGAAAGTAATTTTGGCCGTTTGGGTATTTGGAAATTTCCTAGGTAAGTACTGAGTAGAAAGCAGTTGTCGATTATAAGAACACAAATACTTGTGAGAGACGGTTTTATTAGCGATTGTTTGAATTGTAATTTTGAACAAATGAATGTATGTGGGTTTATCTATTTATATAGTAGTTGGGAAAACTAATTTTGGAATTTGGGAAATTTCCAGGTAAGTTAAAGTAATTATGGTTTACCAAAAATAGAATTATTCGTTCATAAGAAAACTTTGATTTTGTATTAAAAATTGAATGATGAACTAGTTTGGAATAAAAGTCCTATCCAAATTAATGCTACGCGTTTAGTTAGATTGATAAGAATATACAAGTGCATGAATTGGAACTTTTCATGTGATAAATTATTATTAAACTAGATTTTGTGTCCGTGCGTTGCACGGTTTCTAAATAATGTTTTATTTTTAACTGAAGTGGTAGAATATGTAAGTTCTTGAATGTGAGAACGGTAAAATTTGCTATCGTAAAGTAATTAATGACATTGAAAATAAGTGTAATCGACGTTGTGAATTAATTTCAATTAGTCTCTCTAATTTCAATTAGTCTTTTGTACACCAAAAAGGGAAAATAAGAAAGGACAGACTAATGATTTCGCACATAAATGAGAATAATCTAACCCATTGTTATTCAAGCCACCAGAATTGTGATTTAATAAACATGTGGAAACAATGGGCTACATGAGAGTTCCAATATTAATCTTCCTATCATCAAATTTTATATGGGTGAGCTTATACGACGTTGCACGGTTATTCATTTTTTTGGTGTCCAAACCTAGATTTTGTACCCGTACGTTGTACGGGATATAATATTGATTCGTCTCTAATTGTAACATTAGTTTTCTCGTGAGAATATGAGTATATACAAATACATTGAAATATTTTTTTAAGAATATGAGTATATACAAATAAATTAACATTTTTTTTTATGATTTGTGTATATAAAAGTTATAATCGCCATGCACGAGTAACTAAATAGTGTTCTGTTTGTAAGTGAGCTTGTACAAATGTAGTTTTTTTTTTGCATCTGGAAAATGTAAGTTGTTCTTCGTAGAATAAATAATTGATGAGTTTAACATGTATGAACCGTGAGTTTGTACAAATGTAGTTTTTTTTGCATCTGAAAATGTAAGTTTTTCGACCCGTGACCCGTATAAGCCCACCCATATTTAGTCTGACCCGTATTCGAGTTTAACATGTATGAACCGCCTCACCAGCCGACCCATCCAGCCCGTTTGAGTGGTCTAGCAAACCTTGCATCAAAGTCATGTGGTAATTATCTAAATTTTGTAGTTTGACCCGTATTCGAGTTTAACATGTATGAACCACCTCAACAGCCGACCCAAATTCTTATCATTTTAGCTTTTTTACTTTTAAAGTTTATATATATACCAATATAACTCTATCATTTTGATCGGATAAAATTTCCATAAGTTTGGTGATAGTTCTACAAATAACTTTATCACCTTGATCGGATAGAATTTGCATAATTTTAATTTATAATTTAAAATTTTATTAAGTAGTTAAAAAAGTAAATTAAGGCAATTTACAAAGTATTAATTTCCATGTATTTGTGTACATAGGAATAAGATAAGATCTTTTGATGTACGTATATTATAATTGTATTTATTACTGTATTTATTAAGGAAGAGACTAAAAATAAAATAACCTGGTGTGATATTCATCTCTGTTGAGGAGGAGAAGAAGTGGGTAAAGTGAGTGGGACTGCCATATGAACACAGCGATGCACATGACTGTTGCCTTATGTTGAATTTAACAGAATTTGTCTGATTGATGTTTTTTTGGGGTTAAATGATGTTTAATTGGAGTCTCTCTGATTGTGATAACCGATAACTCTAATATTTTGTCAGTCTTTTATACGGTAGTAGTTTTAAATCCGTGCAATTTGTTATTTAAAATTGTTAGATATAATCTATCTTTTATTTCAGTTTAATGTGTTATATGGCCCTTCGTAGGTTTGATCAATTTTACATTGAACAATAAGGAAAAATAATCTATATAACCCATTGTTGATCAAAGTACACAATGCCTTACATCCTTATAGTTTTTGTCCTTCCTTATTTTTCATGAAATAAGCATAGATGAGAATTTAGTTACCTGTATTCAAGCCACTAAATAATGTCTTCTTACAATTTTTGTTTACTAAGTTAATCGCTTTGCTCATTAGCGATTTGGCCTAAACCATTTCATCTTACTCATCCTCTTATTACTATGACATATATTCACTTGTTTGTCTCTGAAGGCTTAACTCTTAATACATAACCCTTTTCGTTTGCAATTATAGTGTTGTAGGCTTCTGGGACTTTTAATTCCTAGGGGGCATTAGATATAGATAATCATGGAGTACCATAAAATACCAGTTTCGTCGAGTCCAATCTCATGCACCTGAAAATACGAAGGAAAACAATTAGCGATAATTAATATGCAAGAAATTATACAAAAGCAATAGAATAAAAATAAATAAAAACACATAATAATAATAATAATAATAATAATAATAATAGACATAAAATAGAATGGGGAAGGAAAGCCGTATTTGTTGTTGCTTTTTATATACATGTTAAAGGGTGTTTGACTGTTTGTTACAAATGTAACTCTATCATATTAATTAGATAGAGTTTGTCTTTTAAATAATATCTGATAAATAAATATAAAATTTTGGAGGATATTTTACATATTAATATATCTGTTTTAATCTCTATCTTATTTAAATTTTATCACTAATATTTTTTTGGAGAATATTTTACATATTAATATATCTTCGATTTTTGTATTTCATCAATTCACTCCTCGGTTTTCTTCGATTTCTCCATTGATTTTGCTTGAGATTTGAAGGTTTGTTTAATGAAAAAAAGGTAGAATCAATTAAACGAATGTCACCATTATTACTACTGATGAATTACTTTTTTTTGGTGACAAATTTGTGACGATCTTTATTTTTGTGATGATTTTATATGATATAAACACAAAATTTGTGATAAGAGATATTATGACAAATTTGTGATGATCTCAATCATTTGTTTACTTTTACATTTTTTTCTTATATGATTCTTCATCTGTTATAATTCATCTTTTCGTCAATAGTTTTGGTGAATTGATTTATTCATCTTATTTGTCATTCGAATATAGTCACTGTTTTCGGATATCGTCTTAATTTGATTGAGTATTGTCATCTGTTGGTTTTATGTGTTGTCTTCTGAAAATTTTACCCTTGTACCAAACATAAGAAAATATTAAGCAAGTAATTATTCCCAAATAATGTCAAACCAAAGGCCAAAGAAAAATCTCAGCTAGAATAAATTTCATGGGTAATTATCTCTCCCACACAAATGTCCCCCTTAATCAATGAGGGTGTACCAGGCAGGCCCTATACAGTACTTGGCAAACATATCGAACTTTCAGGGAAGAACTCTACCATTTTACTTTACGGATTAAGTAGTGTATTGTCAGTAAATGTGAAGTTTAGTGGTTAAAATTTGGATGAAATTTTCAAGGGTTCAGGTTTAAACCTCCCCAAAGACATTTGTATAGAGTATTTATGACCTAAGCTTATGTCTTTTCAATTGGTCTCCCTTGTGACGGGTTACCATTTGTGGCGGATATTTTGTGAGATAAAATGGTAACAAAATGTGTTAGTGGAGAAAGGGGACCACATGAATAGTGTTGCAGAGAGAGAAAAAGTGGGTACATTGTGAGGTAAAATGGTATCCGTCACAAGCTTGTGACGGATATGTCATGTCTTCAATGAGAATTTGTGATGTCTTTTAGGCTTCACAAATTCTTATTTCAGACCACCATATCCGTCTGAAATGGTCAGACGGATACCATTTTCTCTCACAAAAAACCCATTTAGGGTGTGAGTGGGAAAGCACATGGGGGTGTCCCACCACCCATGTGCTTCTCACTTGTGAGAGGTCTTATTACGGTCTGAAATAAGACGGTCTGAAGCAAGACGAACTGTTTAGGCTTTGTTTGGATAAGAAAAAAGGAGGGAAAGGAAGGGGAGGGAGAAGGAGGGAAGAGAAAAGAAGGGAAGGGGAGGGAAGGGAGAATGGAGGAGATGATTTTTCCTCCAAATCTTGCCTATATTGGTGGAGAAATTATTTGCCTTGTAGGAGAGAGATGGAGGGATCCATTTTCTCTCCCCTCCAAATTCCTCTACCTTCATTTTGCTAACCAAACAATTGATTTCTCATCCTTCCAATCACCCCCCCTCCCCCTCCTTTACTTCAAAATCCCTCAATCCAAATACACCCTTAGACTTCGAGCTTGTCACTCTCAGGTGGCTTACAGGTGGCTTACTTGATTTGCAGGCTATCACGTATATACGAGGGTTTACCCAGTGAGTACAAAAAATAGCGCGCGGTTGCAGATTCCCTGGTCATAAAAAAAAATAAAAATTATTATGTTAGACAAAAGAATGTGTACTGTCACAGATTGAGTAACAATTTGTGTATTTAAACTTGTATCAAGTCTTAGTCAAGTAATCATTGTCAAAAAAAAAAAAAAAGTCTTAGTCAAGTTATTTATATCAAGTCATTCAAGTTAATTAACTCTACCACACACCAAGGTTGTCGATAAAGATGAAAGAAGACATAGTGACTGAGTCAGGAGTTGACAGAATTAGGGGTGAGAAATTTCAACATGAGCAAAATACTGATACTAATACTAACACAATAATAAACTAAAGAAAAATAAAAAATTTTAACTAAAAGTTTTAATCTTTTTAATGGGTGCGACCGCCCCTACGAATCCCGTCTGGCTACGTTACTAGTCTCGGTTAATAATGTATGTATCCTTATTCGGTTATTCCTCACTAAGTCTTGCTTAAGACGGATCAAATGCTACCCCATGATGGTAATAAAGACAAAATTTTTGACATTTCTTAGACAACTTATCATATGATTTGGTATGAATTCAACCCATCTTTAATTAAGACCGATAATTGTACGTGGACTTTATAGTCTACTTGCATGTTCAACTTTTAAAAAACATGGTCCATAATCGAACGTAAATTTCCGGGTGCAACATAAAACGTTAGATTAGTACAGAGATGTCAGATGTGTTCGTCAGAAAGGACGAGAGGATTCGTCAATATGCGCGTATTTTGCAACTTTGCAAACATATCGAACTTGCATGGAAGAGTTCCAGCACTGATTACGTTGTAAGCATACTACAATGAGTAATACGTAATGAATAATACGTTTTATTAATATATTCAACAAAAGAATGTGTCACAAATTGAACAAAGCGTTTTGCTTGTAACCCCTCACAAAAAGGGAGAGGGGACAACCTGGGGCATCCTCCATGTGCTTTCCCACTCACCTCTCATGGGTATTTTGTGAGAGGAAATGATATCCGTCACAAGCTTGTGACGGATATCGCCGTCCCAAATGTGATTTTGTGCAGATTGAATTACATATAAGTTATATAATTACAACTTCCTTTTTGATTCGTCAGACCAGAAGTAAAATTGTTAGCTGAGAGGTTGGATGTTTCTTGGTGAGTTTGTTGAAGGTCAATTAGCATTACTTGATGATGTTGATAATGATTGAGAAATTTATGTTATCCATTTTTTTGACTAATAAAAGTCAAATTAAAATACTTTTAACATATAAAATACGAGTAATTAATGCCCCACTGTTTCGGTTATTTGTTGTCCTATTTTATTTTGGGTGTCTCAGTTAATTGATGTTCTTTTTATTTAAAGAATAAACTTGATGAACAATTTAATTATTCACCCTCAATTTATTACCCTTGTTATTTATATTACCCCTCTTTTTTCAGTGTTCTTTCTACCAACGCTAAAAAATTATAATTGACCAACAATCTTCTTTACTTTTGTTCCCTTCTCCATTTTGGACCTACATCAAGTCTTAGACTCTTAGTCAACTTATTTTTGTTGTGTTATTCATGTTGATTAATTCTTTCACGTACACCCATTAACAGATATCAATTAATTTAGTTGGTAATGGTTTTATTTATAACCTAAATTTAAATTCCTTCAGCATTAAAATTGCTGCCTTAAAACAGAAAATTTCCCTGCTGGAGCCACGTTTCTCTTTCCGAGTCTCAAGACATTGCAAACATAGATTTTTTTAGTGTATTTTGGTCTAGTTTTCAGGTAAAAATAAAGTAAATTTATATTTTAGGTATAAATAGTACTCCCTCCTAATCATTTTAACTCTCCCCCTTTCCTTTTTCATCTATTCATATAACTCTCCCCATTTTCTTATTTAGTAAAGTTTTATACTTATTTTAATCACCTTACCCCACAATACTCATACTTTATCTTATTTTAATCACCTTACCCCACAACAATACTTAGTTTAATCATCTTACCCCACAATAATACCTTCCCTCTCTCCAATTACCTTACACCACCATAATACTTTACAATAAAATAATCCTACCCTTAATTTGCGTACCCTTTTGAAAGGGGAGAGTTAAAATGAATAGGGGAGAGTATTATATTTTTCGTGGAAACCCACAGAGAAAACATTTTCTAGATCCGCTAATGCTACATGCACCAAGATAATTGATGTTTTTTTTTATGCTAACGGAGTTTTTGAACTAAAATCACGAGTATCATTTATAACTTTACCCGCTTAGCTAACAAAAATCTGCAAGATTATTACTCCCTCCATCCAGGTCCATTGTTCTCCTTTGGTTTTGGCACGAAAACCAAGAAAAGAAAATGAGACAAATTATAAGATGACAAATGTATTAATACACGGTTTTTCGGGATTCCAGGGTTCCGGAACAAAATTCTCCGAAAATCACATAGAAAGTTCCCCGGATTAGATAAAGCGGGCACGCAAAATTTGAGTAGCAACGAAAGACATTAGGGGGTGCCGGTATGACATGGAACCAGCATTCGTCGAACCTCGGATAATCGTGAAAAATGCATTAATGCTCGTTATTTGAGGCTGAATCTAATAGGTTAACTCCTGAAATGACCTCGGACACGTGATTGAAAAACAGGAAGAAAAAGAAACAGGGTCCGGTACGACCTCCCGAACGGCTCAAATTGAAGTGTATAATACACAGTTTTTCGGGATTCCAGGGTCCCGGAACAAAATTCACCGGAAATCAAATAGAAAGATCCCCGGGTCAGATAAAGCGGCCACGAAAAATTTGAGTAGAAACGGAAGACATTTGCGGGTGCCGGTATGACATGGAACCACCATTCGTCGAACCTCGGATAATCGTGAAAAATGTACTAATGCTCGTTATTTGAGGCTGAATCGAATAGGTTAACTCCTGAAATAACCTCGGACGCGTGATTGAAAACAAGGAGTAAAAGAAACAGGTCCGGTACGACTTCCCGAACGACTCAAATTCAAGTGTAAATACACGTTTTTTCGGGATTCCAGGGTCCCGGAACAAAATTCTCCGGAAATCACATAGAAAGTTCCCCACGTCAGATAAAGCGGCCACGCAAAATTTGAGTAGCAACGGAAGACATTTGGGGTGCCGGTATGACATGGAACCAGCATTCGTAGAACCTCGGATAATCGTGAAAAATGTATTAATGCTCGTTATTTGAGGCTGAACCGAATAGGTTAACTCCTGAAATGACCTCGGACGCGTGATTGAAAAATAGGGAGAAAAAGAAACAGAGTCCGGTACGACCTGCCGAACGGCTCAAATTGAAGTGTATAAATACACGGTTTTTCGGGATTCCATAGTCCCGAAACAAAATTCTCCGGAAATCACATATAAAGTTTCCCGGGTCATATAAAGCGGCCACGCAAAATTTGAGTAGCAACGGAAGACATTTGGGGGTGTTAGTATGACATGGAAACAGGATTCGTCGAACCTCGGATAATCGTGAAAAATGTATTAATGCTCGTTATTTGAGGCTGAATCAAATAGGTTAACTCCTGAAATGACCTCGAACGCGTGATTGAAAAACAGGGAGAAAAAGAAATAGGGTCCGGTACGACCTCCCGAACGGCTCAAATTTAAGTGAATAATACACTGTTTTTCGGGATTCCAGGGTCCCTGAACAAAATTCTCTGGAAATCACATAGAAAGTTCCCCGGGTCATATAAAGCGGCCACGCAAAATTTGAGTAGCAACGAAAGACATTTGGGAGTGTCAGTATGACATGGAACCAAAGATTCGTCGAACCTCGGATAATCGTGAAAAATATATTAATGCTCGTTATTTGAGGTCAATCGAATAGGTTAACTCTGAAAGGACCTCGGACGCGTGATTGAAAAACAGGGAGAAAAAGAAACAGGGTCCGGTACGACCTCCCGAACGGCTCAAATTTAAGTGAATAATACACGGTTTTTCGGGATTCCAGGGTCCCGGAACAAAATTCTCCGGAAATCACATAGAAAGTTCCCCGGGTCATATAAAGCGGCCACGCAAAATTTGAGTAGCAACGAAAGACATTTGGGAGTGTCAGTATGTCATGGAACCAGCATTCGTCGAATCTCGGATAATCGTGAAAAATATATTAATGCTCGTTATTTGAGGCTGAATCGAATAGGTTAACTCCTGAAATAACCTCGGACGCGTGATTGAAAAAAAGGGAGGAAAAGAAACAGGGTTCGGTACGACCTCCCGAACGGCTCAAATTTAAGTGAATAATACACGGTTTTTCGCGATTCCAGGGTCCCGGAACAAAATTCTCCGGAAATCACATAGAAAGTTCCCCGGGTCAGATAAAGCGGCCACGCAAAATTTGAGTAGCAACGGAAGACATTTTGGGGTGTTAGTATGACATGGAACCAGGATTCGTCGAACCTCGGATAATCGTGAAAAATGTATTAATGCTCGTTATTTGAGGCTGAATCAAATAGGTTAACTCCTAAAATGACCTCGAACGCGTGATTGAAAAACAGGGAGAAAAAGAAATAGGGTCCGGTACGACCTCCAGAACGGCTCAAATTGAAATGTATAATACACAGTTTCTCGGGATTCCAGGGTCCCGGAACAAAATTCTCCGGAAATCACATAGAAAGTTCCCCAGGTCAGATAAAGCGGCCACGCAAAATTTGAGTAGCAATGGAGGACATTTGAAGGTGCCGGTATGACATGGAACCAGCAATCGTCGAACCTCGGATAATCGTGAAAAATGTATTAATGCTCGTTATTTGAGGCTCAATCGAATAGGTTTACTTCTGAAAAGACCTCGGACGCGTGTTTGAAAAACAGGGAGAAAAAGAATCAGGGACCGGTACGACCTCCCGAACGGCTGAAATTGAAGTATATAATACACGGTTTTTCGGATTCCGGGGTCCCTAATAAAAAATTCTCCGAGAAATCATATAAAAAGTTACCCGGGTCAGATAAAGATGCCACGCAAAATTTGAGTAGCAAAGAAAGACATTTGGGGGTGCCTGTATGACATGGAACCAACATTCGTCGAATCTCGGATAATCGTGAAAAATGTATTAATACTCGTTTAATGCTCGTTATTTGAGGCTGAATCCAATAGGTTAACTCCTGAAATGACTCCTGAAATGACCTCGGACGCGTGATTGAAAAACAGGGAGAAAAAGAAGAAGGGTCCGATACGACCTCCCGAACGGCTCAAATTGAAGTGTTTTAATACACGGTTTTTCGGTATTTCAGGGTCCCGGAAAAAAATTCTCCGGAAATCACATAGAAAAATCCCTGGGTCAGATAAAGCGGCCACACAAAATTTGAGTAGCAACGGAAGACATTTGGTGGTGCCGGTATGACATGGAACCAACATTCGTCGAACCTCGGATAATCATGAAAATTGTATTAATGCTCGTTTACTGCTCGTTATTTGAGGCTGAATCGAATAGGTTAACTCCTGAAATGACCTCGGACGCGTGATTGAAAAACAGGGAGAAAAAGAAAAAGGGTCCGGTACTCCCTCCCGTACGGCTCAAATTGAAGTGTATAATACACGGTTTTTCAGGATTCCAGGGTCCCAGAACAAAATTCTCCGGAAATTACATAGAAAGTTCCCCGGGTAAGATAAAGCAGCCACGCAAAATTTGAGTAGCAACGGAAGACATTTGGGGGTGCCGGTATGACATGGAACCAGCATTCGTCGAACCTCGGATAATCCTAAAAAATGTATTAATGCTCGTTTAATGCTCGTTATTTGAGGCTGAATCGAATAGGTTAACTCCTGAAATGACCTCGGACGCGTGGTTGAAAAACAGGGATAAAACGAAATAGGGTTCGATGCGGCCTCCCGAACGCTCAAATTGTAGTGTATAATACACGGTTTTTCGGGATTCCAGGGTCCGGAACAAAATTCTTCGGAAATCAAATAGAAAGATCATCGGGTCGATAAAGCGGCCACGAAAAATTTGAGTAGCAACAAGAAGGCATTTGCGGGTGCTTGGTATGACATGGAACCACCATTCGTCGAACCTCGGATAATCGTGAAAAATGTACTAATGCTCGTTATTTGAGGCTGAATCGAATAGGTTAACTCCTGAAATGACCTCGGATGCGTGATTGAAAACAAGAAGTAAAAGAAACAGGTCCGGTACGACCTCCCGAACAACTCAAATTGAAGTGTAAATACACGTTTTTTCGGGATTCCAGGGTCCCGGAACAAAATTCTCCGGAAATCACATAGAAAGTTCCCCACGTCAGATAAAGCGGCCACGCAAAATTTGAGTAGTAACGGAAGACATTTGGGGTGCCGGTATGACATGGAACCAGCATTCGTCGAACCTCGGATAATCGTGAAAAATGTATTAATGCTCGTTATTTGAGGCTGAATCGAATAGGTTAACTCCTGAAAGGACCTCGGACGCGTGATTGAAAAATAGGGAGAAAAAGAAACAGAGTCCGGTACGACCTGCCGAACGGCTCAAATTGAAGTGTATAAATACACGGTTTTTCGAGATTCCATAGTCCCGAAACAAAATTCTCCGGAAATCACATATAAAGTTTCCCGGGTCAGATAAAGCAACCACTTAAAATTTGAGTAGCAACGGAAGACATTTGGGGGTGCGGGTATGACATGGAACCATTATTCGTCGAATCTCGGATAATCGTGAAAAATGTATTAATGCTCGTTTAATGCTTGTTATTTGAGGCTGAATCGAATAGGTTAACTCCTGAAATGACCTCGGACGCGTGATTGAAAAACAGAGAGAAAAAGAAACAGGGTCCGGTACGACCTCCAGAACGGCTCAAATTGAAGTGAATAATACACTGTTTTTCGGGATTCCAGGGTCCCGGAACAAAATTCTCTTGAAATCACATAGAAAGTTCCTCGGGTCATATAAAGCGGCCACGCAAAATTTGAGTAGCAACGAAAGACATTTGGGAGTGTCACTATGACATGGAACCAGCATTCGTCGAACCTCGGATAATCGTGAAAAATATATTAATGCTCGTTATTTGAGGCTGAATCGAATAGGTTAACTCCTGAAATGACCTCGGACGCGTGATTGAAAAACAGGGAGAAAAAGAAACAGGGTCCGGTACGACCTCCCGAAAGGCTCAAATTTAAGTGAATAATACACGGTTTTTCGGGATTCCAGGGTCCCGGAACAAAATTCTCCGGAAATCACATAGAAAGTTCCCCGGGTCAGATAAAGCGGCCACGCAAAATTTGAGTAGCAACGGAACACATTTGGGTGTGTTAGTATGACATGGAATCAGGATTCGTCGAACCTCGGATAATCGTGAAAAATGTATTAATGCTCGTTATTTGAGGCTGAATCAAATAGGTTAACTCCTGAAATGACCTCGAACGCGTGATTGAAAAACAGGGAGAAAAAGAAACAGGGTCCGGTACTCCCTCCCGAACGGCTCAAATTGAAGTGTATAATACACGGTTTTTCAGGATTCCAGGGTCCCGGAACAAAATTCTCCGGAAATTACATAGAAAGTTCCCCGGGTAAGATAAAGCAGCCACGCAAAATTTGAGTAGCAACGGAAGACATTTGGGGGTGCCGGTATGACATGAAACCGGATTCGTCGAACCTCGGATAATCGTGAAAAATGTATTAATGCTCGTTATTTGAGGCTCAATCGAATAGGTTAACTTCTGAAAAGACCTCGGACGCGTGTTTGAAAAACAGGGAGAAAAAGAATCAGGGTCCGGTACGACCTCCCGAACGGCTCAAAATGAAGAATATAATACACGGTTTTTCGGGATTCCGGGTCCGGAACAAAATTCTCCGAAATCATATAAAAAGTTCCCGGGTCGATAAATATGCCACGCAAAATTTGAGTAGCAAAGAAAGACATTTGGGGGTGCTCAGTATGACATGGAACCAACATTCGTCGAATCTCGGATAATCGTGAAAAATGTATTAATACTCGTTTAATGCTCGTTATTTGAGGATCAATCCAATAGGTTAACTCCTGAAATGACCTCGGACGCGTGATTGAAAAACAGGAGAAAAAGAAGAAGGGTCCGATCGACCTCCCGAATGTACTCAAATTGAAGTGTTAATACACGGTTTTTCGGTATTTCAGGGTCCCGGAAGAAAATTCTCCGGAAATCACAAAGAAAAATCCCTGGCTCAGATAAAGCGGCCACACAAAATTTGAGTAGCAACGAAAGACATTTGGGGGTGCCGGTATGACATGGAACCAGCATTCGTCGAACCTCGGATAATCATGAAAATTGTATTAATGCTCGTTTACTGCTCGTTATTTGAGGCTGAATCGAATAGGTTAACTTCTGAAATGACCTCGGACGCGTGATTGAAAAACAGGGAGAAAAAGAAACAGGGTCCGGTACTCCCCTCCCGTCACGGCTCAAATTGAAGTGTATTATATAATACACGGTTTTTCTGGATTCCGGGTCCCGAACAAAATTCTCCGGAAATTACATAGAAAGTTCCCCGGGTAAGATAAAGCAGCCACGCAAAATTTGAGTAGCAACGGAAGACATTTGGGGGTGCCGGTATGACATGGAACCAGCATTCGTCGAACCTCGGATAATCCTAAAAAATGTATTAATGCTCATTTAATGCTTGTTATTTGAGGCTGAATCGAATAGGTTAACTCCTGAAATGACCTCGGACGCGTGGTTGAAAAACAGGGATAAAACGAAATAGGGTTCGGTACGGCCTCCCGAACGGCTCAAATTGTAGTGTATAATATACGGTTTTTCGGGATTCCAGGGTCCGGAACAAAATTCTTCGGAAATCAAATAGAAAGATCATCGGGTCAGATAAAGCGGCCACGAAAAATTTGAGTAGCAACGGAAGACATTTGCGGGTGCCGGTATGACATGGAACCACCATTCGTCGAACCTCGGATAATCGTGAAAAATGTATTAATGCTCGTTATTTGAGGCTGAATCGAATAGGTTAACTCCTGAAAGGACCTCGGACGCGTGATTGAAAAATAGGGAGAAAAAGAAACAGAGTCCGGTACGACCTGCCGAACGGCTCAAATTGAAGTGTATAAATACACGGTTTTTCGGGATTCCATAGTCCCGAAACAAAATTCTCCGGAAATCACATATAAAGTTTCCCGGGTCAGATAAAGCAGCCACTTAAATTTGAGTAGCAACGGAAGACATTTGGGGGTGCGGGTATGACATGGAACCATTATTCGTCGAATCTCGGATAATCGTGAAAAATGTATTAATGCTCGTTTAATGCTTGTTATTTGAGGCTGAATCGAATAGGTTAACTCTTGAAATGACTTCGGACGCGTGATTGAAAAACAGGGAGAAAAAGAAACAGGGTCCGGTACGACCTCCCGAACGGCTCAAATTGAAGTGTATAATACACGGTTTTTCAGGATTCCAGGGTCCCGGAACAAAATTCTCCGGAAATTACATAGAAAGTTCCCCGGGTAAGATAAAGCAGCCACGCAAAATTTGAGTAGCAACGGAAGACATTTGCGGGTGCCGGTATGACATGGAACCACCATTCGTCGAACCTCGGATAATCATGAAAAATGTACTAATGCTTGTTATTTGAGGCTGAATCGAATAGGTTAACTCCTGAAATGACCTCGGATGCGTGATTGAAAACAAGGAGTAAAAGAAACAGATCCGGTACGACCTCCCGAACAACTCAAATTGAAGTGTAAATACACGTTTTTTCGGGATTCCAGGGTCCCGGAACAAAATTCTCCGGAAATCACATAGAAAGTTCCCCACGTCAGATAAAGCGGCCACGCAAAATTTGAGTAGCAACGGAAGACATTTGGGGTGCCGGTATGACATGGAACCAGCATTCGTCGAACCTCAGATAATTGTGAAAAATGTATTAATGCTCGTTATTTGAGGCGAATCGAATAGGTTAACTCCTGAAAGGACCTCGGACGCGTGATTGAAAAATAGGGAGAAAAAGAAACAGAGTCCGGAACGACCTGCCGAACGGCTCAAATTGAAGTGTATAAATACACGGTTTTTCGGGATTCCATAGTCCCGAAACAAAATTCTCCGGAAATCACATATAAAGTTTCCCGGGACAGATAAAGCAGCCACTTAAATTTGAGTAGCAACGGAAGACATTTGGGGGTGCGGGTATGACATGGAACCATGATTCGTCGAATCTCGGATAATCGTGAAAAATGTATTAATGCTCGTTTAATGCTTGTTATTTGAGGCTGAATCGAATAGGTTAACTCTTGAAATGACTTCGGACGCGTGATTGAAAAACAGGGAGAAAAAGAAACAGGGTCCGGTACGACCTCCCGAACGGCTCAAATTGAAGTGAATAATACACTGTTTTTCGGGATTCCAGGGTCCCGGAACAAAATTCTCTGGAAATCACATAGAAAGTTCCCCGGGTCATATAAAGCGGCCACGCAAAATTTGAGTAGCAACGAAAGACATTTGGGAGTGTCACTATGACATGGAACCAACATTCGTCGAACCTCGGATAATCGTGAAAAATATATTAATGCTCGTTATTTGAGGCTGAATCGAATAGGTTAACTCCTGAAATGACCTCGGACGCGTGATTGAAAAACAGGGAGAAAAAGAAACAGGGTCCTATGTCATTTACCTCCCGAACGGCTCAAATTTAAGTGAATAATACACGGTTTTTCGGGATTCCAGGGTCCCGGAACAAAATTCTCCGGAAATCACATAGAAAGTTCCCCGGGTCAGATAAAGCGCCACGCAAAATTTGAGTAGCAACGGAAGACATTTGGGGGTGTTAGTATGACATGGAACCAGGATTCGTCGAACCTCGGATAATCGTGAAAAATGTATTAATGCTCGTTATTTGAGGCTGAATCAAATAGGTTAACTCCTGAAATGACCTCGAACGCGTGATTGAAAAACAGGTAGAAAAAGAAACAGGTCCGTACTACCTCCTCCCGAACGGCTGAAATTGAAGTGTATAATACACGGTTTTTCCAGATTCCGGGGTCCCGGAACAAAATTCTCCGGAAATTACATAGAAAGTTCCTCGGGTAAGATAAAGCGACCACGCAAAATTTGAGTAGCAACGGAAGACATTTGGGGGTGCCGGTATGACATGGAACCAGCATTCGTCGAACCTCGGATAATCGTGAAAAATGTATTAATGCTCGTTATTTGAGGCTCAATCGAATAGGTTAACTTCTGAAAAGACCTCGGACGCGTGTTTGAAAAACAGGGAGAAAAAGAATCAAGGTCCGGTACGACCTCCCGAACGGCTCAAAATGAAGAATATAATACACGGTTTTTCGGGATTCCAGGGTCCCTAACAAAATTCTCCGAAATTATATAAAAAGTTCCCGGGTCGATAAAGATGCCACGCAAAATTTGAGTAGCAAAGAAAGACATTTGGGGGTGCCTGTATGACATGGAACCAAAGATTCGTCGAATCTCGGATAATCGTGAAAAATGTATTAATACTCGTTTAATGCTCGTTATTTGAGGTCAATCCAATAGGTTAACTTCAGAAATGACCTCGGACGCGTGATTGAAAAACAGGGAGAAAAAGAAGAAGGGTCCGATACGACCTCCCGAACGGCTCAAATTGAAGTGTTAATACACGGTTTTTCGGTATTTCAGGGTCCCGGATCAAAATTCTCCGGAAATCACATAAAAAAATCCCTGGGTCAGATAAAGCGGCCACACAAAATTTGAGTAGCAACGGAAGACATTTGGGGGTGCCGGTATGACATGGAACCAGCATTCGTCGAACCTCGGATAATCGTGAAAAATGTATTAATGCTCGTTATTTGAGGCTCAATCGAATAGGCTAACTTCTGAAAAGACCTCGGACGCGTGTTTGAAAAACAGGGAGAAAAAGAATCAGGGTCCGGTACGACCTCCCGAACGGCTCAAAATGAAGTATATAATACACGGTTGTTCGGGATTCCAGGGTCCCGGAATAAAATTCTCCAGAAATCATATAAAAAGTTCCCCGGTTCAGATAAAGATGCCACGCAAAATTTGAGTAGCAAAGAAAGACATTTGGGGGTGCCTGTATGACATGGAACCAACATTCGTCGAATCTCGGATAATCGTGAAAAATGTATTAATACTCGTTTAATGCTCGTTATTTGAGGCTGAATCCAATAGGTTAACTCCTGAAATGACTCCTGAAATGACCTCGGACGCGTGATCGAAAAACAGGGAGAAAAAGAAGAAGGGTCCGATACGACCTCCCGAACGGCTCAAATTGAAGTGTTTTAATACACGGTTTTTCGGTATTTCAGGGTCTCGAAAAAAAATTCTCCGGAAATCACATAGAAAAATCCCTGGGTCAGATAAAGCGGCCACACAAAATTTGAGTAGCAACGGAAGACATTTGGTGGTGCCGGTATGACATGGAACCAACATTCGTCGAACCTCGGATAATCATGAAAATTGTATTAATGCTCGTTTACTGCTCGTTATTTGAGGCTGAATCGAATAGGTTAACTCCTGAAATGACCTCGGACGCGTGATTGAAAAACAGGAGAAAAAAAACAGGTCCGGTACTCCCTCCCGTACGGCTCAAATTGAAGTGTATAATACACGGTTTTTCAGATTCCGTGGTCCCTAACAAAATTCTCCGGAAATTACATAGAAAGTTCCCCGGGTAAGATAAAGCAGCCACGCAAAATTTGAGTAGCAACGGAAGACATTTGGGGGTGCCGGTATGACATGGAACCAGCATTCGTCGAACCTCGGATAATCCTAAAAAATGTATTAATGCTCGTTTAATGCTCGTTATTTGAGGCTGAATCGAATAGGTTAACTCCTGAAATGACCTCGGACGCGTGGTTGAAAAACAGGGATAAAACGAAATAGGGTTCGGTACGGCCTCCCGAACGGCTCAAATTGTAGTGTATAATACACGGTTTTTCGGGATTCCAGGGTCCGGAACAAAATTCTTCGGAAATCAAATAGAAAGATCATCGGGTCAGATAAAGCGGCCACGAAAAATTTGAGTAGCAACGGAAGACATTTGCGGGTGCCGGTATGACATGGAACCACCATTCGTCGAACCTCGGATAATCGTGAAAAATGTACTAATGCTCGTTATTTGAGGCTGAATCGAATAGGTTAACTCCTGAAATGACCTCGGATGCGTGATTGAAAACAAGAAGTAAAAGAAACAGGTCCGGTACGACCTCCCGAACAACTCAAATTGAAGTGTAAATACACGTTTTTTCGGGATTCCAGGGTCGCGGAACAAAATTCTCCGGAAATCACATAGAAAGTCCCCACGTCAGATAAAGCGGCCACGCAAAATTTGAGTAGTAACGGAAGACATTTGGGGTGCCGGTATGACATGGAACCAGCATTCGTCGAACCTCGGATAATCGTGAAAAATGTATTAATGCTCGTTATTTGAGGCTGAATCGAATAGGTTAACTCCTGAACGGACCTCGGACGCGTGATTGAAAAATAGGGAGAAAAAGAAACAGAGTCCGGTACGACCTGCCGAACGGCTTCAATTGAAGTGTATAAATACACGGTTTTTCGGGATTCCATAGTCCCGAAACAAAATTCTCCGGAAATCACATATAAAGTTTCCCGGGTCAGATAAAGCAACCACTTAAAATTTGAGTAGCAACGGAAGACATTTGGGGGTGCGGGTATGACATGGAACCATTATTCGTCGAATCTCGGATAATCGTGAAAAATGTATTAATGCTCGTTTAATGCTTGTTATATGAGGCTGAATCGAATAGGTTAATTCCTGAAATGACCTCGGACGCGTGATTGAAAAACATGGAGAAAAAGAAACAGGGTCCGGTACGACCTCCCGAACGGCTCAAAATGAAGTATATAATACACGGTTTTTCGGGATTCCAGGGTCCCGGAATAAAATTCTCCAGAAATCATATAAAAAGTTCCCCGGGTCAGATAAATATGCCACGCAAAATTTGAGTAGCAAAGAAGGACATTTGGGGGTGCCTGTATGACATGGAACCAACATTCGTCGAATCTCGGATAATCGTGAAAAATGTATTAATACTCGTTTAATGCTCGTTATTTGAGGCTGAATCCAATAGGTTAACTCCTGAAATGACTCCTGAAATGACCTCGGACGCGTGATTGAAAAACAGGGAGAAAAAGAAGAAGGGTCCGATACGACCTCCCGAACGGCTCAAATTGAAGTGTTTTAATACACGGTTTTTCGGTATTTCAGGGTCCCGGAAAAAAATTCTCCGGAAATCACATAGAAAAATCCCTGGGTCAGATAAAGCGGCCACACAAAATTTGAGTAGCAACGGAAGACATTTGGTGGTGCCGGTATGACATGGAACCAACATTCGTCGAACCTCGGATAATCATGAAAATTGTATTAATGCTCGTTTACTGCTCGTTATTTGAGGCTGAATCGAATAGGTTAACTCCTGAAATGACCTCGGACGCGTGATTGAAAAACAGGGATAAAACGAAATAGGGTTCGGTACGGCCTCCCGAACGGCTCAAATTGTAGTGTATAATACACGGTTTTTCGGGATTCCAGGGTCCGGAACAAAATTCTTCGGAAATCAAATAGAAAGATCATCGGGTCAGATAAAGCGGCCACGAAAAATTTGAGTAGCAACGGAAGACATTTGCGGGTGCCGGTATGACATGGAACCACCATTCGTCGAACCTCGGATAATCGTGAAAAATGTACTAATGCTCGTTATTTGAGGCTGAATCGAATAGGTTAACTCCTGAAATGACCTCGGATGCGTGATTGAAAACAAGAAGTAAAAGAAATAGGTCCGGTACGACCTCCCGAACAACTCAAATTGAAGTGTAAATACACGTTTTTTCGGGATTCCAGGGTCCCGGAACAAAATTCTCCAGAAATCACATAGAAAGTTCCCCACGTCAGATAAAGCGGCCACGCAAAATTTGAGTAGTAACGGAAGACATTTGGGGTGCCGGTATGACATGGAACCAGCATTCGTCGAACCTCGGATAATCGTGAAAAATGTATTAATGCTCGTTATTTGAGGCTGAATCGAATAGGTTAACTCCTGAAAGGACCTCGGACGCGTGATTGAAAAATAGGGAGAAAAAGAAACAGAGTCCGGTACGACCTGCCGAACGGCTCAAATTGAAGTGTATAAATACACGGTTTTTCGGGATTCCATAGTCCCGAAACAAAATTCTCCGGAAATCACATATAAAGTTTCCCGGGTCAGATAAAGCAACCACTTAAAATTTGAGAAGCAACGGAAGACATTTGGGGGTGCGGGTATGACATGGAACCATTATTCGTCGAATCTTGGATAATCGTGAAAAATGTATTAATGCTCGTTTAATGCTTGTTATTTGAGGCTGAATCGAATAGGTTAACTCCTGAAATGACCTCGGACGCGTGATTGAAAAACAGGGAGAAAAAGAAACAGGGTCCGGTACGACCTCCCGAACGACTCAAATTGAAGTGAATAATACACTGTTTTTCAGGATTCCAGGGTCCCGGAACAAAATTCTCTTGAAATCACATAGAAAGTTCTCCGGGTCATATAAAGCGGCCACGCAAAATTTGAGTAGCAACGAAAGACATTTGGGAGTGTCACTATGACATGGAACCAGCATTCGTCGAACCTCGGATAATCGTGAAAAATATATTAATGCTCGTTATTTGAGGCTGAATCGAATAGGTTAACTCCTGAAATGACCTCGGACGCGTGATTGAAAAACAGGGAGAAAAAGAAACAGGGTCCGGTACGACCTCCCGAAAGGCTCAAATTTAAGTGAATAATACACGGTTTTTCGGGATTCCAGGGTCCCGGAACAAAATTCTCCGGAAATCACATAGAAAGTTCCCCGGGTCAGATAAAGCGGCCACGCAAAATTTGAGTAGCAACGGAACACATTTGGGGGTGTTAGTATGACATGGAATCAGGATTCGTCGAACCTCGGATAAATGTGAAAAATGTATTAATGCTCGTTATTTGAGGCTGAATCAAATAGGTTAACTCCTGAAATGACCTCGAACGCGTGATTGAAAAACAGGTAGAAAAAAATCGGTCCGATTTACCTCCCGAACGGCTCAAAATGAAGAATATAATACACGGTTTTTCAGATTCCGTGGTCCCTGGAACAAAATTCTCCTAAATTACATAGAAAGTTCCCCGGGTAAGATAAAGCGACCACGCAAAATTTGAGTAGCAACGGAAGACATTTGGGGTGCCGGTATGACATGGAACCAGCATTCGTCGAACCTCGGATAATCGTGAAAAATGTATTAATGCTCGTTATTTGAGGCTCAATCGAATAGGTTAACTTCTGAAAAGACCTCGGACGCGTGTTTGAAAAACAGGGAGAAAGAGAATCAGGGTCCGGTACGACCTCCCGAACGGCTCAAAATGAAGAATATAATACACGGTTTTTCGGGATTCCGGGGTCCCTAACAAAATTCTCCGTAAATCATATAAAAAGTTCCCCGGGTCAGATAAAGATGCCACGCAAAATTTGAGTAGCAAAGAAAGACATTTGGGGGTGCCTGTATGACATGGAACCAGCGTTCGTCGAATCTCGGATAATCGTGAAAAATGTATTAATACTCGTTTAATGCTCGTTATTTGAGGTTGAATCCAATAGGTTAACTTCTGAAATGACCTCGGACGCGTGATTGAAAAACAGGGAGAAAAAGAAGAAGGGTCCGATACGACCTCCCGAACGGCTCAAATTGAAGTGTTAATACACGGTTTTTCGGTATTTCAGGGTCCCGGAACAAAATTCTCCGGAAATCACATAAAAAAATCCCTGGGTCAGATAAAGCGGCCACACAAAATTTGAGTAGCAACGGAAGACATTTGGGGGTGCCGGTATGACATGGAACCAGCATTCGTCGAACCTCGGATAATCATTAAAATTGTATTAATGCTCGTTTACTGCTCGTTATTTGAGGCTGAATCGAATAGGTTAACTCCTGAAATGACCTCGGACGCGTGATTGAAAAACAGGGAGAAAAAGAAACAGGGTCCTGTACTCCCTCCCGAACGGCTCAAATTGAAGTGTATAATACACGGTTTTTAAGGATTCCAGGGTCCCGGAACAAAATTCTCCGGAAATTACATAGAAAGTTCCCCGGGTAAGATAAAGCAGCCACGCAAAATTTGAGTAGCAACGGAAGACATTTGGGGGTGCCGGTATGACAAGGAACCAGCATTCGTCGAACCTCGGATAATCGTGAAAAATGTATTAATGCTCGTTATTTGAGGCTCAATCGAATAGGCTAACTTCGAAAAGACCTCGGACGCGTGTTTGAAAAACAGGAGAAAAAGAATCGGGGTCCGTACGACCTCCCGAACGGCTCAAAATGAAGAATATAATACACGGTTTTTCGGGATTCCGGGGTCCCTAACAAAATTCTCCGAAATCATATAAAAAGTTCCCGGGTCGATAAAGATGCCACGCAAAATTTGAGTAGCAAAGAAAGACATTTGGGGGTGCCTGTATGACATGGAACCAACATTCGTCGAATCTCGGATAATCGTGAAAAATGTATTAATACTCGTTTAATGCTCGTTATTTGAGGCTCAATCCAATAGGTTAACTTCAAAATGACCTCGGACGCGTGATTGAAAAACAGGGAGAAAAAGAAGAAGGGTCCGATACGACCTCCCAAACGGCTCAAATTGAAGTGTTAAATACACGTTTTTTTCGGTATTTCGGGGTCCCGGAACAAAATTCTCCGGAAATCACATAGAGAAATCCCCGGGTCGATAAAGCGGCCACACAAAATTTGATTAGCAACGGAAGACATTTGGGGGTGCCGGTATGACATGGAACCAAAATTCGTCGAACCTCGGATAATCATGAAAATTGTATTAATGCTCGTTTCATCGCTTCGTTATTTGAGGCTGAATCGAATAGGTTAACTCCTGAAATGACCTCGGACGCGTGGTCGAAAAACAGGGATAAAACGAAATAGGGTTCGGTACGGCCTCCCGAACGGCTAAAATTGTAGTGTATAATACACGGTTTTTCGGGATTCCGGGGTCCGAACAAAATTCTTCGAAATCAAATAGAAAGATCCCGGGTCGATAAAGCGGCCACGCAAAATTTGAGTAGGAACAGAAGTTATTTGGGGGTGCCGGTATGACATGGAACCAACATTCGTCGAATCTCGGATAATCGTGAAAAATGTATTAATACTCGTTTAATGCTTGTTATTTGAGGCTGAATCGAATAGGTTAACTCCTGAAATGACCTCGGACGCGTGATTGAAAAACAGGAGAAAAAGAAACAGGTCCGATTTACCTCCCGAACGACTCAAATTGAAGTGAATAATACACTGTTTTTCAGGATTCCAGGGTCCCGGAACAAAATTCTCTTGAAATCACATAGAAAGTTCTCCGGGTCATATAAAGCGGCCACGCAAAATTTGAGTAGCAACGAAAGACATTTGGGAGTGTCACTATGACATGGAACCAGCATTCGTCGAACCTCGGATAATCGTGAAAAATATATTAATGCTCGTTATTTGAGGCTGAATCGAATAGGTTAACTCCTGAAATGACCTCGGACGCGTGATTGAAAAACAGGGAGAAAAAGAAACAGGGTCCGGTACGACCTCCCGAAAGGCTCAAATTTAAGTGAATAATACACGGTTTTTCGGGATTCCAGGGTCCCGGAACAAAATTCTCCGGAAATCACATAGAAAGTTCCCCGGGTCAGATAAAGCGGCCACGCAAAATTTGAGTAGCAACGGAACACATTTGGGGGTGTTAGTATGACATGGAATCAGGATTCGTCGAACCTCGGATAATCGTGAAAAATGTATTAATGCTCGTTATTTGAGGCTGAATCAAATAGGTTAACTCCTGAAATGACCTCGAACGCGTGATTGAAAAACAGGTAGAAAAAGAATCAGGGTCCGGTACGACCTCCCGAACGGCTCAAAATGAAGAATATAATACACGGTTTTTCAGGATTCCAGGGTCCCGGAACAAAATTCTCCGGAATTTACATAGAAAGTTCCCCGGGTAAGATAAAGCAGCCACGCAAAATTTAAGTAGCAACGGAAGACATTTGGGGGTGCCGGTATGACATGGAACCAGCATTCGTCGAACCTCGGATAATCGTGAAAAATGTATTAATGCTCGTTATTTGAGGCTCAATCGAATAGGTTAACTTCTGAAAAGACCTCGGACGCGTGTTTGAAAAACAGGAGAAAGAGAATCGGGTCCGATACGACCTCCCGAACGGCTCAAAATGAAGAATATAATACACGGTTTTTCGGGATTCCGGGTCCCTAACAAAATTCTCCGAAATCATATAAAAAGTTCCCCGGTCGATAAAGATGCCACGCAAAATTTGAGTAGCAAAGAAAGACATTTGGGGGTGCCTGTATGACATGGAACCAGCGTTCGTCGAATCTCGGATAATCGTGAAAAATGTATTAATACTCGTTTAATGCTCGTTATTTGAGGTCGAATCCAATAGGTTAACTTCACGAAATGACCTCGGACGCGTGATTGAAAAACAGGGAGAAAAAGAAGAAGGGTCCGATACGACCTCCCGAACGGCTCAAATTGAAGTGTTAATACACGGTTTTTCGGTATTTGGGTCCCTAACAAAATTCTCCGGAAATCACATAAAAAAATCCCTGGGTCAGATAAAGCGGCCACACAAAATTTGAGTAGCAACGGAAGACATTTGGGGTGCCGGTATGACATGGAACCAAAGATTCGTCGAACCTCGGATAATCATTAAAATTGTATTAATGCTCGTTTACTGCTCGTTATTTGAGGCTGAATCGAATAGGTTAACTCCTGAAATGACCTCGGACGCGTGATTGAAAAACAGGGAGAAAAAGAAACAGGGTCCGGTACTCCCTCCCGAACGGCTCAAATTGAAGTGTATAATACACGGTTTTTAAGGATTCCAGGGTCCCGGAACAAAATTCTCCGGAAATTACATAGAAAGTTCCCCGGGTAAGATAAAGCAGCCACGCAAAATTTGAGTAGCAACGGAAGACATTTGGGGGTGCCGGTATGACAAGGAACCAGCATTCGTCGAACCTCGGATAATCGTGAAAAATGTATTAATGCTCGTTATTTGAGGCTCAATCGAATAGGCTAACTTCGAAAAGACCTCGGACGCGTGTTTGAAAAACAGGAGAAAAAGAATCGGGTCCGTCGACCTCCCGAACGGCTTAAAATGAAGAATATAATACACGGTTTTTCGGGATTCCTGGGTCCCGGAACAAAATTCTCCAGAAATCATATAAAAAGTTCCCCGGGTCAGATAAAGATGCCACGCAAAATTTGAGTAGCAAAGAAAGACATTTGGGGGTGCCTGTATGACATGGAACCAGCATTCGTCGAATCTCGGATAATCGTGAAAAATGTATTAATACTCGTTTAATGCTCGTTATTTGAGGCTGAATCCAATAGGTTAACTTCTGAAATGACCTCGGACGCGTGATTGAAAAACAGGGAGAAAAAGAAGAAGGGTCCGATACGACCTCCCAAACGGCTCAAATTGAAGTGTTAAATACACGTTTTTTCGGTATTTCAGGGTCCCGGAACAAAATTCTCCGGAAATCACATAGAGAAATCCCTGGGTCAGATAAAGCGGCCACACAAAATTTGAGTAGCAACGGAAGACATTTGGGGGTGCCGGTATGACATGGAACCAGCATTCGTCGAACCTCGGATAATCATGAAAATTGTATTAATGCTCGTTTACTGCTCGTTATTTGAGGCTGAATCGAATAGGTTAACTCCTGAAATGACCTCGGACGCGTGGTCGAAAAACAGGGATAAAACGAAATAGGGTTCGGTACGGCCTCCCGAACGGCTAAAATTGTAGTGTATAATACACGGTTTTTCGGGATTCCAGGGTCCGGAACAAAATTCTTCGGAAATCAAATAGAAAGATCCCCGGTCGAGATAAAGCGGCCACGCAAAATTTGAGTAGGAACAGAAGTTATTTGGGGGTGCCGGTATGACATGGAACCAACATTCGTCGAATCTCGGATAATCGTGAAAAATGTATTAATACTCGTTTAATGCTCGTTATTTGAGGCTGAATCAAATAGGTTAACTCCTGAAAAGACCTCGGACGCGTGTTTGAAAAACAGGGAGAAAAAGAATTCGGGTCCCGTACGACCTCCCGAACGGCTCAAAATGAAGTATATAATACACGATTTTTCGGGATTCCAGTGTCCCTGAACAAAATTCTCCAGAAATCATATAAAAAGTTCCCCGGGTCAGATAAAGATGCCACGCAAAATTTGAGTAGCAAAGAAAGACATTTGGGGGTGCCTGTATGACATGGAACCAAAGATTCGTCGAATCTCGGATAATCGTGAAAAATGTATTAATGCTCGTTTAATGCTCGTTATTTGAGGCTGAATCCAATAGGTTAACTCCTGAAATGACCTCGGACGCGTGATTGAAAAACATGGAGAAAAAGAAGAAGGGTCCGATACGACCTCCCGAACGGCTCAAATTGAAGTGTATAATACACGGTTTTTCGGGATTCGAGGGTCCCGGAACAAAATTTTCGGAAATCACATAGAAAGTTCCCGGTCGATAAAGCGGCCACGCAAAATTTGAGTAGCAACGTAAGATATTTGGGGGTGCCGGTATGACATGGAACTAGCATTCGTCGAACCTCGGATAATCATGAAAAATTTATTAATGCTCGTTTACTGCTTTCGTTATTTAAGGCTGAATCGAATAGGTTAACTCCTGAAATGACCTCGGACGCGTGATTGAAAAATAGGGAGAAAAAGAAACAAGGTCCGGTACGACCTCCCAAACGGCTCAAATTGAAGTGTATAATACACGGTTTTTCGGGATTCCAGGAACAAAATTCTCCGGAAATCACAGAGAAAGTTCCCCGGATCAGGTAAAGCAGCCACGCAAAATTTGAGTAGCAACGGAATATATTTGGGGATGCCGGTATGACATGGAACCAGCATTCGTCGAACCTCGGATAATCGTGAAAAATGTATTAATACTCGTTTAATGCTTGTTATTTGAGGCTGAATCGAATAGGTTAACTCCTGAAATGACCTCGGATGCGTGATTGAAAACAAGGAGTAAAAGAAACAGATCCGGTACTACCTCCCGAACAACTCAAATTGAAGTGTAAATACACGTTTTTTCGGGATTCCAGGGTCCCGGAACAAAATTCTCCGGAAATCACATAGAAAGTTCCCCACGTCAGATAAAGCGGCCACGCAAAATTTGAGTAGCAACGGAAGACATTTGGGGTGCCGGTATGACATGGAACCAGCATTCGTCGAACCTCGGATAATCGTGAAAAATGTATTAATGCTCGTTATTTGAGGCTGAATCGAATAGGTTAACTCCTGAAAGGACCTCGGATGCGTGATTGAAAAATAGGGAGAAAAAGAAACAGTCCGTACGACTGCCGAACGGCTCAAATTGAAATGTATAAATACACGGTTTTTCGATTCCATAGTCCCGAAACAAAATTCTCCTAAATCACATATAAAGTTTCCCGAGTCGATAAAGCACCACTTAAAATTTGAGTAGCAACGGAAGACATTTGGGGGTGCGGGTATGACATGGAACCATTATTCGTCGAATCTCGGATAATCGTGAAAAATGTATTAATGCTCGTTTAATGCTTGTTATTTGAGGCTGAATCGAATAGGTTAACTCTTGAAATGACCTCGGACGCGTGATTGAAAAACAGGGAGAAAAAGAAACAGGGTCCGGTACGACCTCCCGAACGACTCAAATTGAAGTGAATAATACACTGCTTTTTCAGATTCCGGGTCCCTAACAAAATTCTCTTGAAATCACATAGAAAGTTCTCCGGGTCATATAAAGCGGCCACGCAAAATTTGAGTAGCAACGAAAGACATTTGGGAGTGTCACTATGACATGGAACCAGCATTCGTCGAATCTCGGATAATCGTGAAAAATATATTAATGCTCGTTATTTGAGGCTGAATCGAATAGGTTAACTCCTGAAATGACCTCGGACGCGTGATTGAAAAACAGGGAGAAAAAGAAACAGGGTCCGGTACGACCTCCCGAAAGGCTCAAATTTAAGTGAATAATACACGGTTTTTCGGGATTCCAGGGTCCCGGAACAAAATTCTCCGGAAATCACATAGAAAGTTCCCCGGGTCAGATAAAGCGGCCACGCAAAATTTGAGTAGCAACGGAACACATTTGGGGGTGTTAGTATGACATGGAATCAGGATTCGTCGAACCTCGGATAATCGTGAAAAATGTATTAATGCTCGTTATTTGAGGCTGAATCAAATAGGTTAACTCCTGAAATGACCTCGAACGCGTGATTGAAAAACAGGTAGAAAAAGAATCAGGGTCCGGTACGACCTCCCGAACGGCTCAAAATGAAGAATATAATACACGGTTTTTCAGGATTCCAGGGTCCCGGAACAAAATTCTCCGGAAATTACATAGAAAGTTCCCCGGGTAAGATAAAGCAGCCACGCAAAATTTAAGTAGCAACGGAAGACATTTGGGGGTGCCGGTATGACATGGAACCAGCATTCGTCGAACCTCGGATAATCGTGAAAAATGTATTAATGCTCGTTATTTGAGGCTCAATCGAATAGGTTAACTTCTGAAAAGACCTCGGACGCGTGTTTGAAAAACAGGGAGAAAGAGAATCAGGGTCTGTACGACCTCCCGAACGGCTCAAAATGAAGAATATAATACACGGTTTTTCGGGATTCCAGGGTCCCGGAACAAAATTCTCCAGAAATCATATAAAAAGTTCCCCGGGTCAGATAAAGATGCCACGCAAAATTTGAGTAGCAAAGAAAGACATTTGGGGGTGCCTGTATGACATGGAACCAGCGTTCGTCGAATCTCGGATAATCGTGAAAAATGTATTAATACTCGTTTAATGCTCGTTATTTGAGGCTGAATCCAATAGGTTAACTTCTGAAATGACCTCGGACGCGTGATTGAAAAACAGGGAGAAAAAGAAGAAGGGTCCGATACGACCTCCCGAACGGCTCAAATTGAAGTGTTAATACACGGTTTTTCGGTATTTCAGGGTCCCGGAACAAAATTCTCCGGAAATCACATAAAAAAATCCCTGGGTCAGATAAAGCGGCCACACAAAATTTGAGTAGCAACGGAAGACATTTGGGGGTGCCGGTATGACATGGAACCAGCATTCGTCGAACCTCGGATAATCATTAAAATTGTATTAATGCTCGTTTACTGCTCGTTATTTGAGGCTGAATCGAATAGGTTAACTCCTGAAATGACCTCGGACGCGTGATTGAAAAACAGGGAGAAAAAGAAACAGGGTCCGGTACTCCCTCCCGAACGGCTCAAATTGAAGTGTATAATACACGGTTTTTAAGGATTCCAGGGTCCCGGAACAAAATTCTCCGGAAATTACATAGAAAGTTCCCCGGGTAAGATAAAGCAGCCACGCAAAATTTGAGTAGCAACGGAAGACATTTGGGGGTGCCGGTATGACAAGGAACCAGCATTCGTCGAACCTCGGATAATCGTGAAAAATGTATTAATGCTCGTTATTTGAGGCTCAATCGAATAGGCTAACTTCTGAAAAGACCTCGGACGCGTGTTTGAAAAACAGGGAGAAAAAGAATCAGGGTCCGGTACGACCTCCCGAACGGCTCAAAATGAAGAATATAATACACGGTTTTTCGGGATTCCAGGGTCCCGGAACAAAATTCTCCAGAAATCATATAAAAAGTTCCCCGGGTCAGATAAAGATGCCACGCAAAATTTGAGTAGCAAAGAAAGACATTTGGGGGTGCCTGTATGACATGGAACCAGCATTCGTCGAATCTCGGATAATCGTGAAAAATGTATTAATACTCGTTTAATGCTCGTTATTTGAGGCTGAATCCAATAGGTTAACTTCTGAAATGACCTCGGACGCGTGATTGAAAAACAGGGAGAAAAAGAAGAAGGGTCCGATACGACCTCCCAAACGGCTCAAATTGAAGTGTTAAATACACGTTTTTTCGGTATTTCAGGGTCCCGGAACAAAATTCTCCGGAAATCACATAGAGAAATCCCTGGGTCAGATAAAGCGGCCACACAAAATTTGAGTAGCAACGGAAGACATTTGGGGGTGCCGGTATGACATGGAACCAGCATTCGTCGAACCTCGGATAATCATGAAAATTGTATTAATGCTCGTTTACTGCTCGTTATTTGAGGCTGAATCGAATAGGTTAACTCCTGAAATGACCTCGGACGCGTGGTCGAAAAACAGGGATAAAACGAAATAGGGTTCGGTACGGCCTCCCGAACGGCTAAAATTGTAGTGTATAATACACGGTTTTTCGGGATTCCAGGGTCCGGAACAAAATTCTTCGGAAATCAAATAGAAAGATCCCCGGGTCAGATAAAGCGGCCACGCAAAATTTGAGTAGGAACAGAAGTTATTTGGGGGTGCCGGTATGACATGGAACCAACATTCGTCGAATCTCGGATAATCGTGAAAAATGTATTAATACTCGTTTAATGCTCGTTATTTGAGGCTGAATCAAATAGGTTAACTCTTGAAAAGACCTCGGACGCGTGTTTGAAAAACAGGGAGAAAAAGAATTCGGGTCCCGTACGACCTCCCGAACGGCTCAAAATGAAGTATATAATACACGATTTTTCGGGATTCCAGTGTCCCGGAACAAAATTCTCCAGAAATCATATAAAAAGTTCCCCGGGTCAGATAAAGATGCCACGCAAAATTTGAGTAGCAAAGAAAGACATTTGGGGGTGCCTGTATGACATGGAACCAGCATTCGTCGAATCTCGGATAATCGTGAAAAATGTATTAATGCTCGTTTAATGCTCGTTATTTGAGGCTGAATCCAATAGGTTAACTCCTGAAATGACCTCGGACGCGTGATTGAAAAACATGGAGAAAAAGAAGAAGGGTCCGATACGACCTCCCGAACGGCTCAAATTGAAGTGTATAATACACGGTTTTTCGGGATTCGAGGGTCCCGGAAAAAAATTTTCGGAAATCACATAGAAAGTTCCCCGGGTCAGATAAAGCGGCCACGCAAAATTTGAGTAGCAACGTAAGATATTTGGGGGTGCCGGTATGACATGGAACTAGCATTCGTCGAACCTCGGATAATCATGAAAAATTTATTAATGCTCGTTTACTGCTCGTTATTTAAGGCTGAATCGAATAGGTTAACTCCTGAAATGACCTCGGACGCGTGATTGAAAAATAGGGAGAAAAAGAAACAAGGTCCGGTACGACCTCCCAAACGGCTCAAATTGAAGTGTATAATACACGGTTTTTCGGGATTCCAGGAACAAAATTCTCCGGAAATCACAGAGAAAGTTCCCCGGATCAGGTAAAGCAGCCACGCAAAATTTGAGTAGCAACGGAATATATTTGGGGATGCCGGTATGACATGGAACCAGCATTCGTCGAACCTCGGATAATCGTGAAAAATGTATTAATACTCGTTTAATGCTTGTTATTTGAGGCTGAATCGAATAGGTTAACTCCTGAAATGACCTCGGATGCGTGATTGAAAACAAGGAGTAAAAGAAACAGATCCGGTACTACCTCCCGAACAACTCAAATTGAAGTGTAAATACACGTTTTTTCGGGATTCCAGGGTCCCGGAACAAAATTCTCCGGAAATCACATAGAAAGTTCCCCACGTCAGATAAAGCGGCCACGCAAAATTTGAGTAGCAACGGAAGACATTTGGGGTGCCGGTATGACATGGAACCAGCATTCATCGAACCTCGGATAATCGTGAAAAATGTATTAATGCTCGTTTACTGCTCGTTATTTGAGGCTGAATCGAATAGGTTAACTCCTGAAATGACCTCGGACGCGTGGTCGAAAAACAGGGATAAAACGAAATAGGGTTCGGTACGGCCTCCCGAACGGCTAAAATTGTAGTGTATAATACACGGTTTTTCGGGATTCCGGTCCGAACAAAATTCTTCGGAAATCAAATAGAAAGATCCCCGGGTCAGATAAAGCGGCCACGCAAAATTTGAGTAGCAACAAAAGTTATTTGGGGGTGCCGGTATGACATGGAACCAACATTCGTCGAATCTCGGATAATCGTGAAAAATGTATTAATACTCGTTTAATGCTCGTTATTTGAGGCTGAATCGAATAGGTTAACTCCTGAAAAGACCTCGGACGCGTGTTTGAAAAACAGGGAGAAAAAGAATTCGGGTCCCGTACGACCTCCCGAACGGCTCAAAATGAAGTATATAATACACGATTTTTCGGGATTCCAGTGTCCCGGAACAAAATTCTCCAGAAATCATATAAAAAGTTCCCCGGGTCAGATAAAGATGCCACGCAAAATTTGAGTAGCAAAGAAAGACATTTGGGGGTGCCTGTATGACATGGAACCAGCATTCGTCGAATCTCGGATAATCGTGAAAAATGTATTAATGCTCGTTTAATGCTCGTTATTTGAGGCTGAATCCAATAGGTTAACTCCTGAAATGACCTCGGACGCGTGATTGAAAAACATGGAGAAAAAGAAGAAGGGTCCGGTACGACATCCCAAACGGCTCAAATTGAAGTGTATAATACACGGTTTTTCGGGATTCCAGGGTCCCGGAACAAAATTCTCCGGAAATTACATAGAAAGTTCCCCGGGTCAGATAAAGCGGCCACGCAAAATTTGAGTAGCAACGTAAGATATTTGGGGGTGCCGGTATGACATGGAACTAGCATTCGTCGAACCTCGGATAATCGTGAAAAATTTATTAATGCTCGTTTACTGCTCGTTATTTAAGGCTGAATCGAATAGGTTAACTCCTGAAATGACCTCGGACGCGTGATTGAAAAATAGGGAGAAAAAGAAACAAGGTCCGGTACGACATCCCAAACGGCTCAAATTGAAGTGTATAATACACGGTTTTTCGGGATTCCAGGAACAAAATTCTCCGGAAATCACAGAGAAAGTTCCCCGGATCAGGTAAAGCAGCCACGCAAAATTTGAGTAGCAACGGAATATATTTGGGGATGCCGGTATGACATGGAACCAGCATTCGTCGAACCTCGGATAATCGTGAAAAATGTATTAATACTCGTTTAATGCTCGTTATTTGAGGCTGAATCGAATAGGTTAACTCCTGAAATGACCTCGGACGTGTGATTGAAAAATAGGGAGAAAAAAAAACAGGGTCCGGTACGACCTCCCGAACGGTTCAAATTGAAGTGTATAATACACGGTTTTCGGGATTCCAGGTTCCCGGAACAAAATTCTCCGGAAATCATATAGAAAGTTCCCCGGGTCAGGTAAAGTAGCCACGCAAAATTTGAGTAGTAACAATAAACATTTGGGGGTGCCGGTATGACATGGAACCAGCATTCATCGAACCTCGGATAATCGTGAAAAATGTATTAATGCGCGCTTAATGCTCGTTATTTGAGGCTGAATCGAATAGGTTAACTCCTGAAATGACCTCGGACGCGTGATTGAAAAATAGGGAGAAAAAGAAAAAGGGTCCTGTACGACCTCCCGAACGGCTCAAATTAAAGTGTATAATACACGGTTTTTCGGGATTCCAGGGTCCCGGAACAAAATTCTCCAGAAATCACATAGAAAGTTCCTCGGATCAGATAAAGCGGCCACGCAAAATTCGAGTAGCAACGGAAGATATTTGGGGATGCCGGTATGACATGGAACCAGCATTCGTCGAACCTCGGATAATCGTGAAAAATGTATTAATGCTCGTTTAATGCTCGTTATTTGAGGCTGAATCGAATAGGTTAACTCTTGAAATGACCTCGGACGCGTGATTGAAAAACAAGGAGAAAAAGAAACAGGGTCCGGTACGACCTCCCGAACGACTCAAATTTAAGTGTATATAATACACGGTTTTTCGGGATTCTAGTATCCCGGAAGAAAATTCTCCGGAAATCACCTAGAAAGTTCCCCGGGTAAGATAAAGCAACCACGCAAAATTTGAGTAGCAACGAAAGATATTTGAGGGTGTGCCGGTATGACATGGAACCAAAGATTCGTCGAACCTCGGATAATTGTGAAAAATGTATTAATGCTTGTTTATTGCTCGTTATTTGAGGCTGAATCGAATAGGTTAACTTCTAAAATGACCTCGGACTCGTGATTGAAAAACAGGGCGAAAAAAAACATGGTCCGATACGACCTCCCGAACGGCTCAAAGTGAAGTGTATAATACACGGTTTTTCGGGATTCCAGATTCCCGGAACAAAATTTTCCGGAAATTACATAGAAAGTTCCCTGGGTCAGACAAAGCAGCCACGCAAAATTTGAGTAGCAACGGAAGACATTTGGGGGTGCCGGTATGACATGGAACCAGCATTCGTCGAACCTCGGATAATCGTGAGAAATGTATTATTACTCGCTGAATGCTCGTTATTTGAGGCTGAATCAAATAGGTTAACTTTCGAAATGACCTCGGACACGTGATTGAAAAACAGGGAGAAAAAGAAACAGGGTACGGTACGACCTCCCGTACGGCTTAAATTGAAGTGTATAATACACGGTTTTTCGGGATTCCAGGGTCCCGGAACAAAATTCTCTGGAAATCACATAGAAAGTTCCCCGGGTCATATAAAGCGGCCACGCAAAATTTGAGTAGCAACGAAAGACATTTGGGAGTGTCAGTATGACATGGAACCAGCAATCGTCGAAACTCGGATAATCGTGAAAAATGTATTAATGCTCGTTTAATGCTCGTTATTTGAGGCTGAATCGAATAGGTTAACTCCTGAAATGACTTCGGACGCGTGATTGAAAAACTGAGAGAAAAAAAACATGGTCCGATACGACCTCCCGAACGGCTCAAAGTGAAGTGTATAATACACGGTTTTTCGGGATTTCAGGTTCCCGGAACAAAATTCTACGCAAATTACATAGAAAGTTCCCCGGGTCAGATAAAGTGGCCACGCAAAAATTGAGTAGCAACGGAAGACATTTGGGGGTGTCGGTATGACATGGAACATGGAACCAGCATTCGTTAAACCTCGGATAATCGTGAAAAATGTATTAATGTTCGTTTAATGCTCGTTATTTGAGGCTGGATCGAATAGGTTAACTCCTGAAATGACCTCGGACGCGTGATTGAAAAATAGGGAGAAAAAGAAACAGGGTCCGGTATGACCTCCCGTACGGCTCAAATTGAAGTGTATAATACACGGTTTTTCGGGATTCCAGGATACGGAACAAAATTCTCCGGAAATCAAATAGAAAAATCCCCGGGTCAGATTAAGCGGCCACGCAAAATTTGAGTAGCAATGGAAGATATTTGGGGGTGCCGGTATGACATAGAACCTGCATTCGTCGAACCTAGGATAATCGTGAAAAATGTATTAATGCTCGTTTAATGCTCGTTATTTGAGGCTGAATCGAATAGGTTAACTCCTGAAATGACCTCGGACGCGTGATTGAAAAACAGAGAGAAAAAAAACATGGTCCGATACGACCTTCCGAACGGCTCAAAGTGAAGTGTATAATACACGGTTTTTCGGGATTCCAGGGTCCTGGAACAAAATTCTACGGAAATTACATAGAAAGTTACCCGGGTCAGATAAAGTGGCCACGCAAAATTTGAGTAGCAACGGAAGACATTTGGGGGTGTCGGTATGACATGGAACATGGAACCGACATTCGTCAAACCTCGGATAATCGTGAAAAATGTATTAATGTTCGTTTAATGCTCGTTATTTGAGGCTGAATCGAATAGGTTAACTCCTGAAATGACCTCGGACGCGTGATTGAAAAACAGGGAGAAAAAGAAACAGGGTCCGGTACGACCTCCCGTACGGCTCAAATTGAAGTGTATAATACACGGTTTTTCAGGATTCCATGGTCCGGAACAAAATTCTCCGGAAATCAAATAGAAAGTTCCCCGGGTCAGATTAAGCGGCCACGTAAAATTTGAGTAGCAACGGAAGATATTTGGGGGTGCCGGTATGACATGGAACCAACATTTGTCGAACCTCGGATAATCGTGAAAAATGTATTAATGCTCGTTATTTGAGGCTGAATCGAATAGGTTAACTTCTGAAATGACCTTGGACACGTGATTGAAAAACAGGGAGAAAAAAAACATGGTCCGATACGACCTCCCGAACGGCTGAAAGTGAAGTGATACACGGTTTTTCGGGATTCCAGGTTCCCGGAACAAAATTTTCCGGAAATTACATAGAAAGTTCCCCGGGTAAGATAAAGCAGCCACGCAAAATTTGAGTAGCAACGAAAGACATTTGGGGGTGCCGATATGACATGGAACCAGCATTCGTCGAACCTCGGATAATCCTGAAAAATGTACTAATGCTCGCTGAATGCTCGTTATTTGAGGCAGAATCAAATAGGTTAACTCCTGAAATGACCTCGGACGCATGATTGAAAAACAGAGAGAAAAAAACATGGTCCGATACAACCTCCCGAACGGCTCAAAGTGAAGTGTATAATACACGGTTTTTCGGGATTCCAGGGTCTCGGAACAAAATTCTACGGAAATTACATAGAAAGTTCCCCGGTTCAGATAAAGTGGCCACGCAAAAATTGAGTAGCAACGGAAGACATTTGGGGGTGTCGGTATGACATGGAACATGGAACCAGCATTCGTCAAACCTCGGATAATTGTGAAAAATGTATTAATGTTCATTTAATGCTCGTTATTTGAGGCTGAATCGAATAGGTTAACTCCTGAAATGACCTTG